>NC_042983.1:20640517-20698017 GCF_901001165.1 Salmo trutta | reverse complement strand
GAGTATGTGCCTACTTTTCCAATGATTCACTTCTTATGGAACTGTCCTCACTCAGCCCATAAAATTTGCAGATTCAAGGCAAATCTAAGGTTCTTATTGGATTTAAAGATTAACATTTAATCTCATAAATTCAGACGTCCACGGGGCAATTGTTTATAATTATTAGAGATTTTTAAAAAAAGAAAGTATTTTCAATTAGATGCTTTTTTTTGCTTCAGTCTTTAGAGTGCTTACTATGGGGATATGTCCATGCCTAAATCCACATTGAGCCCAGACAGTGATTATAATTTCTATTCAGTAGATTTTTGTATATAATGCTGGCAGTTGTGCATCTGCTCTTACTACTTGCAGCGAAATCCCTTTTCATGAGAACTCATAAGGGGTGCTGACTCAAGACGGGTATGTTTTGAAGACTTTTATATACAGTACCAGTCAAAAGTTTGGACACCTACTCATTGAAGGGTTTTTCTTTATTTTTACTATTTTCTACATTGTAGAATAATAGTGAAGACATCAAAACTATTAAATAACACATATGGAGTAACCAAAAAAGTGTTAGAAAAATGTGCCTTGATGACAGCTTTGCACACTCTTGGCATTCTCTCAACCAGCTTCATGAGGAATGCTTTTCCAACAGTCTTAAAGGAGTTCCCACATATGCTGAGTACTTGTTGGTGCTTTTCCTTCACTCTGCGGTTCAACTCATCCCAAAACCATCTCAATTAGGTTGAGGTCGGGTGACTGTGGAGGCCAGGTCATCTGATGCAGCACTCTATCACTCTCCTTCTTGGTCAAATATCCCTTACACAGCCTGGAGCTGTGTTTTGGGTCATTGTCCTGTTGAAAAACAAATTATAATCCCACTAAGCGCAACCAAGATGGGATGGCGTATCACTGCAGAATGCAGTGGTAGCCATGCTGGTTAAATGTGCCTTGAATTCTAAATAAATCAGAGTGTCACCACCAAAGCACCCACACACCATCACACCTCCTCCTCCGTGTGTAACCGATGTGAAATGGCTAGTTAGTTAGTGGTGGTGCGCGCTAATAGCGTTTCAATCGGGTGATGTCACTCGCTCTGAGGCCTGAAGTAGTTGTTCTCCTTGCTCGGCAAGGGCCGCGGCTTTTGTGGCACGATGGGTAACGATGCTTTGTGGGGGTGTCAGTTGTTGATGTGCACAGAAGGTCCCTGGTTCAAGCACAGGTTGGGGTGAGGAGAGGGATGGAAGCTATACTGTTACATTGATGCTGTTGACCAGGATCACTGGTTGCTGCAGAAAAAGGAGGAGGTCAAAAGGGGGGTGAGTGTAACTGATGTGAAATGGCTAGTTAGTTAGTGGTGGTGCGCGCTAATAGCGTTTCAATCGGGTGATGTCACTCGCTCTGAGACCTGAAGTAGTTGTTCTCCTTGATCGGCAAGGGCCGTGGCTTTTGTGGCGCGATGGGTAACGATGCTTTGTGGGTGTCAGTTGTTGATGTGTGCAGAGGGTCCCTGGTTCAAGCCCAGGTTGGGGTGAGGAGAGGGAAGGAAGCTAAACTGTTACACGTGCTTTACAGTGGGAACCACACAAATGTAGAGATCATCCGTTTACCAACTCTGCATCTCACAAAGACACAGCGGTTGAAACCAAAAATCTAAAATTTGGACTCATCAGGCCAAAGGACAGATTTCCACCAGTCTAATGTCCATTGCTCATGTTTATTGGCCTAAGCAAGTCTCTTCTTATTATTGGTGTCCTTTAGTAGTGGTTTCTTTGCAGCAATTAGACCATGAAGGCCTGATTCACGCAGTCTCCTCTGAACAGTTGATGTTGAGATGCGTCTGTTACGTGAACTCTGTGAAGCATTTATTTGGGCTGCAATTTCTGAGGCTGGTAACTCTAATAAACTCCTCCTCTGCATCAGAGTTATCTCTGGGTCTTCCTTTCCTGTGGCGGTCCTCATGAGAGCCAGTTTCTTCGTAGCGCTTGATGGTTTTTGTGACTGTACTTGAAGAAACTTTCAAAGTTTCAAAGTTATCATGAAGTGCTTTGAGACTACAGTAGTCAATGATCATATCACCTCTACCTTACCTGCCACCCTAGACCCACTCCAATTTGCTTACCGTCCCAATAGATCCACAGACGATGCAATCGCCATCACTCCGCACACTGCCCTATCCCATCTGGACAAGAGGAATACCTATGTAAGAATGCTGTTTATTGACTATAGCTCAGCATTCAACACCATAGTACCCTCCAAGTTCATCATTAAGCTCGAGGCCTTCGGTCTGAACCCTGTCCTGTGCAATAGGGTCCTGGACTTCCTGACGTGCCACCCCCAGGTGGTGAAGGTAGGGAAAAACACCTCCACTTCGCTGACCCTCAACACTGGGGCCCTACAAGGATCCGTGTTCAGCCCCCTCCTATACTCCCTGTTCACCCATGAATGCGTGGCCAGGCACACCTCCAACTCAATCATCAACTTTGCAGATGACACAACAGTTGTAGGCCTGATTACCAACAACGACAAGACAGTCTATAGGGAGGAGGTGAGGGCCCTGGGAGTGTGGTTCCAGGAAAATAACCTCTCAACCAACATCAACAAAACAAAGGAGCTGATCGTGGACTTCAGGAAACAGCAGAGGGAGCACCCCCCTATCCAAAATTGATGGGACTGGAGTGGAGAAGGTGGAAAGCTTAGAGTTCCTCGGCATACACATCACTGATGGTGGTGAAGACAGCGCCTCTTCAAACTCTGGAGGCTGAAGAAATTTGGCTTGGCACCTAAAACCCATACAAACTTTACAGATGCACAATTGAGAGCATCCTATGGAGGTATGGCAACTGCACCGTCCACAACCGCAGGGCTCTCCAGAAGGTGGTGCGGTCTGCCCAACGCATCACCGGGGGCAAACTACCTGCCCTCCAGGACACCTACTGCACCCGATGTCACAGGAAGGCCAAACAGATCATCAAGGACAACAACCACCCGAGCAACTGCCTGTTCATCCCGCTAACATCAAGAAGGTGAGGTCAGTACAGGTGCATCAAAGCTGGGACCGAGAGACTGAAAAACAGCTTCTATCTCCAGGCCATCAGACTGTTAAATAGCCATCACTAGCCAGCTACCACCCTGCACTTTAGAGGCTGCTGCCCTTTATACACAGACTTGGAATCACTGGCCACTTTAATAATGGAACACTAGTCACTTTAATAATGTTTAAATAATGTTTATATACTGCTTTACTCATCTATATATATATAAAGTATTTGATCCCCTGCTGATTTTGGACGTTTGCCCACTGACAAAGAAAGGATCAGTCTATAATTTTAATGGTAGGTTTATTTGAACAGTGAGAGACAGAATAACAACCAAAAAATCCAGAAAAACGCATGTCAAAAATGTTATAAATTGATTGGCATTTTAATGAGGGAAATAAGTATTTGACCCCCTCTCAATCAGAAAGATTTGTCCTCTTTGGCATCAACTCAACTCGCCGTGTTTGGAGGAGGAGGAATGCTGCCTATGACCCCAAGAACACCATCCCCACCGTCAAACATGGAGGTGGAAACATTATGCTTTGGAGGTGTTTTTCTGCTAAGGGGACAGGACAACATCAAAGGGACGATGGACGGGGCCATGTACTGTCAAATCTTGGGTGAGAACCTCCTTCCCTCAGCCAGTGCATTGAAAATGAGTCGTGGATGGGTATTCCAGCATGACAATGACCCAAAACACACGGCCAAGGCAACAAAGGAGTGGCTCAAGAAGAAGCACATTAAGATCCTGGAGTGGCCTAGCCAGTCTCCAGACCTTAATCCCATAGAAAATCTGTGGAGGGAGCTGAAGGTTCGAGTTGCCAAACGTCAGCCTCGAAACCATAATGACTTGGAGAAGATCTGCAAAGAGGAGTGGGACAAAATCCCTCCTGAGATGTGCGCAAACCTGGTGGCCAACTACAAGAAACGTCTGACCTCTGTGATTGCCAACAAGGGTTTTGCCACCAAGTACTAAGTCATGTTTTGCAGAGGGGTCAAATACTTATTTCCCTCATTAAAATGCTAATCAATTCATAACATTTTTGACATGCGTTTTTTCTGGATTTTTTTGTTGTTATTCTGTCTCTCACTGTTCAAATAAACCTACCATTAAAACTATAGGCTGATCATTTCTTTGTCAGTGGGCAAATGTACAAAATCAACAGGGGATCAAATACTTTTTTCCCTCACTGTATATACACTGCTCAAAAAAATAAAGGGAACACACACTTCTGTGAAATCAAACTGTCCACTTAGGAAGCAACACTGATTGACAATAAATTTCACATGCTGTTGTGCAAATGGAATAGACAACAGGTGGAAATTATAGGCAATTAGCAAGACACCCCCAATAAAGGAGTGGTTCTGCAGGTGGGGACCACAGACCACTTCTCAGTTCCTATGCTTCCTGGCTGATGTTTTGGTCACTTTTGAATGCTGGCGGTGCTTTCACTCTAGTGGTAGCATGAGACGGAGTCTACAACCCACACAAGTGGCTCAGGTAGTGCAGCTCATCCAGGATGGCACATCAATGCGAGCTGTGGCAAGAAGGTTTGCTGTGTCTGTCAGCGTAGTGTCCAGAGCATGGAGGCGCTACCAGAAGACAGGCCAGTACATCAGGAGATGTGGAGGAGGCCGTAGGAGGGCAACAACCCAGCAGCAGGACCGCTACCTCCGCCTTTGTGCAAGGAGGAGCAGGAGAAGCACTGCCAGAGCCCTGCAAAATGACCTCCAGCAGGCCACAAATGTGCATGTGTCTGCTCAAACGGTCAGAAACAGACTCCATGAGGGTGGTATGAGGGCCCGACGTCCACAGGTGGGGGTTGTGCTTACAGCCCAACACCGTGCAGGACGTTTGGCATTTGCCAGAGAACACCAAGATTGGCAAATTCGCCACTGGCGCCCTGTGCTCTTCACAGATGAAAGCAGGTTCACACTGAGCACGTGACAGACGTGACAGAGTCTGGAGACGCCGTGGAGAACGTTCTGCTGCCTGCAACATCCTCCAGCATGACCGGTTTGGCGGTGGGTCAGTCATGGTGTGGGGTGGCATTTCTTTGGGGGGCCGCACAGCCCTCCATGTGCTCGCCAGAGGTAGCCTGACTGCCATTAGGTACCGAGATGAGATCCTCAGACCCCTTGTGAGACCATATGCTGGTTCGGTTGGCCCTGGGTTCCTCCTAATGCAAGACTTTGCTAGACCTCATGTGGCTGGAGTGTGTCAGCAGTTCCTGCAAGAGGAAGGCATTGATGCTATGGACTGGCCCGCCCGTTCCCCAGACCTGAATCCAATTGAGCACATCTGGGACATCATGTCTCGCTCCATCCACCAACGCCACGTTGCACCACAGACTGTCCAGGAGTTGGCGGATGCTTTAGTCCAGGTCTGGGAGGGGATCCCTCAGGAGACCATCCGCCACCTCATCAGGAGCATGCCCAGGCGTTGTAGGGAGGTCATACAGGCACGTGGAGGCCACACACCCTACTGAGCCTCATTTTGACTTGTTTTAAGGACATTACATCAAAGTTGGATCAGCCTGTAGTGTGGTTTTCCACTTTAATTTTGAGTGTGACTCCAAATCCAGTGTTGATAAATTGGATTTCCATTGATTATTTTTGTGTGATTTTGTTGTCAGCACATTCAACTATGTAAAGAAAAAAGTATTTAATAAGATTATTTCTTTCATTCAGATCTAGGATGTGTTGTTTAAGTGTTCCCTTTATTTTTTTGAGCAGTGTATATATATGCATATGTGTGTGTGTGTGTGTATGTATGTATGTATGTATGTATGTGTATATATATATATATATATATATATATATATATATATATATACACAGTGGGGGGTGAAAAGTATTTGATCACCTGCTGATTTTGTTCGTTTGCCCGCTTACAAATAAATGATCAGTCTATAATTTTTATTATAATCCATTTTATAAGGCTGTAGTGCAGTGGTTCTTAACCTTGTTGGAGGTACTGACCCCCACCAGTTTCATATGCGCATTCACCGAACCCTTCTTAATTGGAAAAATGGCTCTCTTCACCTTGAATTCAGCGAGCGTTGTGTTCTTGTATTGTCCATCTCCATGCAGCTTAAGGAAGTGTTCTCTTAGTTTTGCCGGTGCTAGACTAGAATTGCTCAACTTGGCATTGCAAATCATGCAGTTAGGACGCTGACTCTCATCACGTTCCGTTATACATGTGAATCCATATTGTACATATTCGTCCGACCACTTTCTTTTTTTGCTCGACATAGTTAGTATGAAGGGATTCAAATATTAAGAAAGAAATCACACGACGTACCATCACGACAGTCACAATTCGACTACTGAGCGCGCCAAATTCCCTGCAGCACAGATAGGCCAAGCGATGTTGCGTGATCACCTGCAGCCAATGATGGCCAAGCGGGGCGTGTCATCACGAATCATATGAGTCGGGTGTGTGTCTTGACCTCCGCCGAACCCCTGAGACTGACTCACCGAACCCCTGGGGTTCGATCGAACCCAGGTTAAGAACCACTGCTGTAGTGTAACAAAATGTGGAAAAAGGGAAGGGGTCTGCATACTTTATGCACTGTACATGGATGTGTTCTCTTTTGAGAAAGACTGCAGCTCCATGTTTCCTCAGCCTTCAGCAAGGGCAATGAGGTGGGATCTGCGCTAAGACATACTTTCCATAGGCATTATACGGTACTCCTGACCAATGCATTTCATCAGTCAGCTTTACTAATTTCACATAGATCATGCTACAGTTCATTTACAGTACAAATCTCAAATTATGAAATATTGTGGCTTTTTGGGGGCAGTTCTATGACCTGACAACATGTCCTGTTTATATTCCCTTGTTTTATCGTCCAAACTGCCCATGAGTGTGTGGTGAGGCAACTCTGAGGACGTGAGGCTGTAATTCAGAATAAGAGCTCTGTCGTGGGCTTGCCTTGAGCTGCTACTCTTTTAATGGTGCAGAAAAAAAACTAATTTAGAACCTCCAGTCTTGCTGAGCACACAATCTAACTTAGAGTTGCCTAAGGAGGATGCTTGTCATCAGAGGTACAAAAAAACTAATTTAGGTACAAAAAAAACGCATTTAGAACCTCCAGTCTTGCTGAGCACACAATCTAACTTAGAGTTGCCTAAGGAGGATGCTTGTTGTCAACAGAGGAACAATATCCAATACCTGCTAAAAAGTGTTTGATTAAACAATCTCTTCCCCCCCTAAGTTTGAATACTTTAATTTTATTTTGCATATTTTTTTTACCTTCATTTAACTAGGTGTAGTAACTTGACAAGGAATGCCCACACACCTTTCTATATTACTTTCCTTCCTTATTTTCAACCTAAGAAATAAAAGGTGTACAGCCAAGTACAAACAGTACCAATACAGAAAAACGATACAGTCCACTCAACATGTGATAGAGTTGCCTTGTACAGATCCGACTCTGGGTGATGACCTCATCAAAGGGGAAAGGTCACAGTCGATGAGAATGCCAATAATAACCATGCACACATGAATAGCAATCATACTATACTGCAGGTAAGTACAGTACATATTCAATGTAATTATTTAAATAGTGTCCACACTATGACACTTCTCCCCCTTAATTTCAATCCCCCCCTGTAAGGAAAGAACACAAGGTTAACCAGTCAACCACATCAGTGTCTTCTTTTCTCTTCTTCACAACACTTGAGAACTTCTGCTATTGTTACTGTAAATGTAAACAAAAAATATGACAATCCTTATTTCTTTTCAACTAGGTCTGCTGCTCCAAACAAACACTAACACCACAAGACTCTCAGTCTCAACTACAGAGCTATTCTTTCAGGAGGCTTGTGACTAGACTGTGATCTGCGCAGTACTCCTGGTGTGCTACGAGACACAGGTAAGGCGTGTGTCCCAGAGGAGCTGGGTCTGAGGGCACAGGAGAAGGTTGGGTCTTTGTGAAAGAAGGTCCATCACCCTTTGCAGGAACCACTGAATGCCCCTGTTCCTCAGATGCTGTTTCCTGTGGGGTTTCAACTTGTATACTACCACCCACAGCTGTTCCGTCTGAAAACATGGTCTTGTCTTTGCCATAGCGCAGGCGAATTTGGTCCTGGTGTCTACGCATGACTCGACCATCAGTCAGTTTGACCATAAAGGAGACTGGGCCACTCTGACTCAGAATGATACCTGGCAACCAGCGTTGGCTGCTTGTGAAGTTGCGGATGTAGACGGTGTCATTGGGTTTTAACTGCCTCTCCCTCATGTGGTGGTCATGTCTCTTTTATTGTTTCTCCTGCTTCGGTTCCAATCGTGCTTTGATGTCCGAACGCGGTAGATCCATGTGAGCTTTAGGCTTTCTGCCCATCAACATCTCAGCTGGAGCCTGTCCTGTTGTTGTTTGTGGCGTGTTGCGGTACTAGAAAAAGAACCGAGAGAGCTTATTTGTGATGGTTCCCCAGTCATCCTTTTGAGACCCTCATTCATTGTCTGCACAGCCCGCTCCGCTAAACCGTTTGAAACGGCACGCTGCGGACACAGCGAATCACGTTTCTCCGCATGAATTTTTGGAACAAGTAACAGGTAAAGGTTGTTGCGTTGTCGGACATAACAGTCAGGCAGACCATGGGTTGCAAACACCTGCCGAAGCTTTTCGATGGTTGTGGTCGCTGTGATGTTGCTCATGATGTGAGCCTCCAGCCACTTGGAGTGCGCGTCCACCATGACAAGGAACATGTGGCCCACGAAAGGGCCAGCAAAGTCTATGTGCAGCCTGGCCCATGGGGGGTCAGGCCACTCCCACAGATGTAGTGGCGCGGGTGGCGCCATCTTCTGGTTGATCTGGCACTCAGAACATGATTTCACTTTGTTTTCTATGTCCTGATCCATGTTAGGCCACCATATGTAAGATCTGGCTAAACTTTTCATCTGGGAGGCACCCGGGTGAGCCTTATGGTCCTCATCCATGATTTGTGAATGGCCAGGGGACGGAATAACCACTCTCGACCCCAGCCATCCTGCACACTCAGCTCAGTTTTGCGCTTTACATAAGGTCTCAGTCCATCATCCTCTATGACAGGAGGCCAACCCTGCATGAGGAATCTTTTCACTTGGGCCAGGATAGGATCCCGGTCTGTCCACTGTTTGATCTGTTTGGCATTCACAGGTGAGTTTGACAATCTCTCCATTAGGAAAATTGTCTTGGGAGGCACCTCAGTTGTGGTGGGGATCTCTGGTAGCGGGAGACGGCTGAGCGAGTCTGAATTTGCATTGTCCTTCCTCGCTCTGTACACAATAGTTTACTGGTAAGCTGATGGTGTGAGGGACCAGCGCTGTATCCTTGCTGAAGCCATGGGAGGAATGCGTCTTTATTCACTGAAAAGGCTCATCAGTGGTTTGTGGTCAGTGCATATGGTGAAATGACGACCGTAGAGGTACTGATGAAAGCGTTTCACAGCAAAGACTATGGCCAGACCTTCCTTGTCTAACTGAATATGCACTCTCAGCACTCGTCAGCATGCGTGATGCGAATCCAATGGGTTTCTCTGATCCGTCCTCCATCTGATGAGAGAGGACTACCCCGACGCAATAGGGCAAGGCGTCACATGACAGAATGATCTCTTTATATTGGTCAAAATTAACCAGCAGTTGTGCTGATTGTCGTATTGATTTCACTTCCTTGAAAGCTTTCTTTTGTGCTGGCCCCCACTTCCATTTACAGTCTTTGTGGAGCAGCTGATAAAGTGGAGCCATCCCTGTGGACAGCTCAGGGAGGAACTTACCATAGTATTTCACCATGCCCAGGAATGACCTGATCTTGGACATGTTCTTGGGGTTTGGAGCATCCTTGATTGCCCTGACTTAGTACTCCACAGGACACAGACCCTGCACTGTGATCTTGTGACCTAGGTATGTCACACTCTGTGCTTGGAATGTGCACTTGCTACGCTTCAGGAGCAGCCCTGCCTCAGAGAATCTCTTTAACATCTGGTACAAATGGTGGAGGTGCTCCTCGTCCCTTTAACCAGGATGTCGTCCAAGTACACTGCTACATGAGGCTGGACTGGACGACACTCCGAAAGCCAAGCGGTTGTAACAAGACTTTGTGCGTGTTGACTGGGACACACTCTTTTGAGTCTTCGTCCAGGAGGAGCTGTTGGTAGAGGTGACTCATGTCAAGCTTTGAGAACGTCTTGCCTCCTGCAAGCGTCGCAAACAGGTCCTGCGTGTCCAGCTTAGAGGCCCTGTTGATGGTGAGTTTGTAGTCCCCGCATATACGCACTGTGCTGTCACTTTTCATAACGGGAATGATTGTAGCTGCCCAGCGGGTGATCTGAATGGGAGTAATAATGTTTGTTACTTGCAGCCGCTCCAACTCATCCTCCACTTTCTTTTTCATGGCGTAAGGCACTGTCCTGGGCTTGAAAAAGCGAGGCTCGGCCTGAGGATCCACAAACAGCTTAACTGCAGTGCCCTGCAGTGTGCCCAGTTCATCTTTGAAAATCTCAGGGTACTTTTGAATGGCATCCTCAGTCACTCGTGTGTGATTTATCTCACCCCAGTCTAGTTGTATTCTGTTGAGCCAATCATGCCCTAGTAAACTAGGCCCATTCCTTTTCACCACCAGGAGCCATGTTGTATGCAATCTCCACCTCTAGAGCACCCAGCAATGGTATGCTCTCCCTGGTGTCCATATGCAGTCTGATCCCTGCCAGTGTGAGGGCGGAAGCCTGTTTTGAGCCTCACATTTGTTTGTAGGTCTCCTCACTGATAACAGAGTCAGAAGCCCTGTGTCCACCTCCATCCTCAACTGTTTTCCATCTACCTCCACTGTAGCATAGATAGGCTCTGCGCGGGACTCACATTAAACATGTTGTAGGAACAATGCTCTTCCTCCTCCTCTGGGCTCTCTAGGTAATGTGCTGCTGACAGTGGCTTCTTTGCTGTGAACTTTCCCTGTCCAGTCATCCCACCCTCTGGCTTGCTCCTAGGACTCCTGCATTTTTTAAGTGTCCCTTTTTGTTGCAATTGTGACAGACCGTATACTGGAACTTGCCGTTGTTTGCGTAATGTCTGAAACATTCCACTGCTTTTCCACTGCCGCCTCTTTTGCCCCCTTGATGCACTGTACCACTTCCACTTTTGGAATTTTGAATATTTTTAGCATTACTAGCGGCCATCTCCATCCCTTGAGATATTTCCAATGCTCTCTTGAAAATCAATGTGGCTTCCCCCAGCAACCGGCGCTGTATGCTGTCCTCATTAATGCCACAGACTAATCTGTCACGGAGCACGTCCTCTAACATAGCCCCAAACTCACAATGTTCAGAGAGTTCACGTAATTCAGCAACAACGTTAGCAACAGACTGACCTGTTTTCCGAAAATGGCAGTTAAACTTGAACCTCTGGACAATCACTGAAGGCTTTGGATTGTGGTGAGTCTGAACGAGGCAACTAGATCCATAAAAAGGAATTTCTCCCCGTCTCCGTGGCGTAGCCAAATTCCTCATTAGATTTTAGGTTTTAGCCCCACACTCACTCAAAAGAATAGAGCCCTGTTTAGCCTCATCTGTAATTCCATTTGCCAAAGAAAAGTGTCCCAACCTTTCCACATATTCTGTCCTCGTTCTCTTCCACAAACTCAGTGGTAGTCCCAAACATTGCCATTATAACGTCAACTTGTTCTTGGTCCTCGTTAGCGATTTTCACTTGCTGCTGATTGTCACCGTCAGTGTTTCCCTCCAGCGGTGGCTGCTTTCAGTCGCTCATTAAGCTAGCTAGATAACTGACTACCTCCACTGTTTCTTAGCTAGCTAGGGCATTGCCATGTAGATTTCTAAGTTTTATCCTTGTTGCCAAAACGATGCAGTAACTTGACAAGGAATGCCCACAAGCATTTTTATATTACTTTCCTTTATTTTCAACCTAAAAAATAAAAGGTGTACAGCCATGTACAAACGGTACCAATACAGCAAAACCATACAGCCCACTCAACATATGATAGTAGCCTTGTACAGATCCAAATCTGGATGATGACCTCATCAAAGGGAAAGGTCATGGTCAATGCCAACAATTACCATGCACACATGAATAGCAATCATACTATACTGCAGGTAAGTACAATACATATTCAATGTAATTATGTATATAGTGTCCACACTATAACACTAGGCAAGTCAGCTAAGAACAAAGTGTTATGTACAATGACGGCCTACCAAAAGGCTAAAGGCCTCCTGCGGGGATGTGGGCTGGGATTTAAAATATAGGACAAAACGCACATCACGACGAGAGACACCACAACACTACATAAAGAGAGGCCGAAGACAACAAAGACATCACCCAAACAGTCAACAAATAGACATGCTCCATCATTAGAAATGAGTCAGTGCCACGGTACACATGATATTTCCACTGTGTGAAAATGGAACAATATGGGGGGAAACAAGGGACAGGCAGTAAAAAATAGAATCAATGATCTTATCTGCTATTTCATTGTGTTACACATCTTCTCATTCTGCTATTTTGCTTTGCTTTGAGATTCCATCATTTACCGTTCTTCATTGAACACTGATTCGGTGTAAGATATGAGGAATCACCTCATTCTTAGCCTTTGTAGAGAATAAGATTGAATATATAAAACCATGGGATGATGTAGCTTACCCTTGACCCTGCAAACCAAGGCCAAGGCAGAGGACTGCTTTAGAGAAAAAACACCACCTGCTGAGAGGAGAGAGGAGTTTAAAAATAAACTGGGTGCAGGACAGACGCCATACTGGGTTTGTTCTGTCTGGAATGGCAAAGGTAATCTGAAAGTGTTGGCATAGCAGTCCCAAAACTCCCAAGGGAAATCAGGAGCTTTCACAGCTGCCCTGCCAGCCTGCTTGAAGTCTTAACACAACTCCAAGATGACAATACCCAGTACACAGGAACAAAGAAGGGGGCAAAGAAAAACTAGACCACTGTACTGAAGCACTACTTCATCTGTTACTGCTACGTCATCTAATCTCTTTATTTCTAAGATGTTAGTTATGTAATTTGCATGATACAAAGGACAAACAAAATAAAGGGGATTAAAAATCACAGATGCCACAACTGTAATTCTAAGAAGCACAAAATAAGTAGGCTACTGCAGAGATATACTGTATGGGAATGTGTGTCTTATAATGTAGGCCATGCAACTAAATGTACCTTCTGTTCTGAGAAAAAAATATTTATTCAAAAATTGTGTGGGATTTGAAGTTGCTTAACAGGAAACATCAACAGAGTGTTGGCCTAGCTTTCAGATTCTATGTAAATTCATGTTGACATGTTCCTAAAATGTTAAACACTTCCACAGGCATTGTACAAATCTGATCATCCGTGCAAGCCTGCACAAAATGTGTCTATGAATGCATCCTTAATATTATGCTTTGAATCACCTGTATTGGAGGTCACTCTTGGTTAGCGCACCATTTAAATGTAAAAACTTTTTGTCCCTTTTTCAAAAGGGAGTGAAGTCAGGCTTCTCAGAGATGCCTCTCACACCACTGGACAATTTTCCCGAAGCAGAAGCAGAAGAAAAGGACGTAAGTCCAAATGATAAAAAGTGCTGTATGGCCTGACTTACTTTTTAATAGCTCTTAGGAGGAAGTAAAAAAGACTCTATCCTTCCAAGAAGATAAAAAAGCAGGGTGAAAAATCTGCCTGGTCTCATAGACTAGACGTAACATAGTAAATGTATATCCGGGACACTCAAATTAGTATGCTATGTTACATTTGGTATGGTTACATAATACAGAAGGTGACTTAGGGCAAGAAAAAAAGTAGGGTGGTTGTTCGGGGTAGATGGTCAGACGTATAACGCGAACGTCTAGCAACCCAAAGATTGCGACTTCGAATCTCATCATGGACAACTTTAGAAATGTACCTAATTAGCATGTTAGCTAACCCTTCCCCTAGCTCTTTAACCAAGCTCCTAAACTTAACCCGATCCTTAACCCTAGCCCGTAGTCTAGCCACCTAGCTAACATTAGGATTTCATAACATATCATACATTTTGCAAATTTGTAACATATTGTATGAATTGCAGTTAGTAAAATATTGTACAAATTGCAATTCATAACATATCATACGAATTGTAATTTGTAACATATCATTCGAAATGCATGATGGACATCCAAAAATGGATACATACCATAAGAAACGTAACATATCATACTAATTGGAGTGTCATGGATTTACGGCTACTAAGTCTACCCTTGAGTCCAGGTAGGAAAAATAACCAACTTTTCCTGCTATTGCAGCAAACTTTGCACTTCTAAAAATTAGGTCCACAGTCACTGTCAATGAATATTTCCCTGGGATGGGAATAACTCAGAGGGTGAAGAATAATTGGGAAATAAATGTTCTATATATGCTACCCTGAGCATGCCACCGGATTGAGCTCCATCAGTGTATTTGATTGCTTTATAAAGTCAATAAATCCTCTTCAATACACTTTGCTTTTCATTATCTGAGTTTGAGTATGATGTGGAAAGGAGTCTCCTTCCTCACCATGCAAAATCTCACAATTTACAAAAGCAAACGATACTCTTTAAAGATGTGACAATTAGGTAAATGGTGTTGCATCAGTTAATAATGGCTTTACTTTGTTTAAATTATTCATACCTTTTTCAGATCAGTGATGCTTTGATGCAGAACATAAAAAACAACAAAGTTATCATTCAGCACTGTATTACTTGTGGTCAAGATTATCCCAAAACACCACACTCTCAGACATGATAAGCAGTATAATTTCATGGTATGAAAATAAAAATTAAATCTCAGTAAATAAATGGTAAAAGTAATTTTAATGTTCACAGTAATTTTTTCTTCAATGAGCATAAAAAACATTTGGTCGGAAAATCTATTGAAATACCATTTTATCGTGTGACGACAGTTCAAGCTGATATTTTATATGGTTTAATTAACAGAAATCAGGATAACATCTTCTTCAAACAGCAAGCTAATATTGCAAGTCCCCGACTTCACAAAATGTCAGTCACACTCTCATACCCAGCCTGCGAACCCAAATCAGGGCATGTTCAAGTTCATCTGAACTTCAGATAAGGCTCCTCCTCTTCATGGGCAAATGGCCTTGTTCATGAAGCAGCCGAGACACTTTATTTGATACCTATTCATAGTATTGAACAAGTTCATTGGATTTTTGTTATTACATGTGTCCTTGAAGTGGAGTATGAGTATGAACCACATCCAAAAGAGGCTCCTTGATAAAACTGTAACAGTCACAGTAGACATTGGGGAAAAGGGATACAAAGATCTAATGCATCACAGCTGGGGAGAGCAGACAGGCATCAATATTAGATAGTCTGGGTTAAGCTGTTACAACAGTTATCTCCACTATGAGTGAGTTCACTGCTGATCTCTAGGTGAATGTCATGATCTGAGGTCACAGTCAATTAATGGTCACATTACAATGCTTCCCTTTCAGTAACTACACATGGTATGTGAGAGACAATCCTACATTTAGATTGACGATTGGCATGACATAAATATAAAATAAATTGTCATTACATTAATCATGAAAATGCAATGATGATCATGATGAAGAAATCCATATCAACACAATAACAAATATGTATTTCTGACAAGATATGTCAGCTGTAGGCTACACTTCACATGAAAACAATTAGTCTATTACTCATCAACGTTTTACTTTTCATATTGGAAATAATAATAATAATAATTGCATTATAGTAAAATTAACATAAAAATCACCAAAATAATAAAAATATCCATTAATGTACTTCTGGAAAAGAAATGTAATCTGTACACTTGACATGAAAACGGTGTGCCCATCACTTACCAAGTTTTCCCTTGTCGTTGTGGGTAATTTAATTTGAGTGGCTCACTTCTTGAAATGAAATAGCCACAGGGACAGGAAAATCTGTAAGGCCTCTGACTGGCAGCATTATTAGAAAAAGCAGCATAAAACCTTTCAGCTCTGTTAGTCTTTAATTTGTTCTGCTATTCCATTGCTCACCCTACTGTTTCCCCAGTTCTATTATTGCATTTTGTAGTTAATTACTTACTTAAAACAGCGAAGGTGCCGAAACTGTGAGCAGCAGAGTCAATAAGTTCAATAAGAGTAATGAATCATGTCATTTTTTATATTTCTCCCCATGATGCTGGAAACCATTTTAGAAGCAGAAGGAATGTGATACTGTAACTGGACTATATTCAGTTATAATGGACATCAAAGGGTCAGCTATCTTGTAATATACTGTAACAGTACACTGCAATTTCCATTAATGAATATTTTAATTTTCATTAGTCAAGGTATATTCTGCGTTGGATAAATGTATTCTCTCCATTAATAACAGATTCTCCAGTCAGAATGTTCTTCCTCAGTGCAGATTTGTATCTGTTTCCCTCATTATCTGCTGCGGTATACAGTACTGTAACAACACCATGCTCAGTAGCCTAGATGGAGAGGGGAGCGCTGGTCTGGTCTCCCCATCTGGACAGGTCACAAGTCACTGTTGGAGGGAATGGGGGTCCGTGCGTATGAGCAAGGTGGTGGGCGCAGAGGGGAGACCAGCTGTATGACCTGTACTGCAGCCCGGTGGCCTCAGACAGCCCTGTGCCTGGGATGGGGGCTCAAAGCCCATGTTGAGGTGCAGCGCCCCTTGGGCCTGGCAGTAATCCACTACGGGCTGCTCATACCTGTTCAACGTCAGGGCACTCAACTGCTGTGGTACCTGAGAAAACAAAGGAAAAGTAGAGGGGGACGGAGAGAGAGAGTAAGATAAAAAAAGAGCGGTTTAAACATTTTTCCTCTCAACTAGAGGATTTCTTTTTACGTTAGGGTGCAAGGTGAAATAGGCTGAAGTTTTACAGATAAATTGCATGCAAAAATCTGGTCTCAATTTATTTGGATAGTCTGGATAGTCCATCTGTAGCTAGGGTAAGGATTAAGGTTAGGGTTAGTAGATAGTTCGTTGAAATGTTAGTCTAGATTTTTGAGGGATGTTAGTCTGTATTTGAGGGACAGGAATGGTTTTGCGCCAACATGTGAGAGAGGAACAGTATGCAGTGTGTGTCAGTTGTATCTTCTAGTGATTGAATTAGGGATGTTGAAATGAAAATCTGGCTTTATAAATATGATCATTGCATGCAATAGTTGTGGTATAATGCATGAAATACATTTAGATCACTGAGCTCATTTGTGCAAGGTAATAACTGAATTATCTCAATCTAAACACCAAAATGACATATGTATGTGCCACATTGCATGCAGGACCAAAAACTTGCATCAATAGTAGGAGAGTACCCACTCAGCTTAACTCAATTATACGCAAGATTAAAGCCTTAAGCAAGAGTGCATACATACTTGCTTTTACTCTTTTAAATGGAATCTTGACTCCATTAAGCAGAGGGCTCTTGTTACATTACAAGTGCTTGCTGATTCAAAGGCCTCTCTCTATGTGCTACAGTGCTTTGAACTATGTACAATTACACAACGGGTGGGCCTAATCCTGAATGCTGATTGGTTAAAACCGCACTCCAGCCGGTGTCTATTCCACAAACTACCACCGGCTAAATCTATAATGTTAAAATGCCTATTTACTCTGTTCCATCTGACTGCGCAATCCACTGTCTCATCAGCCCAGCCAGGCAATTTATAAACTTGATTCACTATAAAAAGCATCTCGACATTATCTCACATATCTTTTAGACTAACATTTAGTCTGGACAGAAAAACAGGCATGCAGTGTTTCTCAGTCAGTCGAAATCATGAATCAGCTGGTATAATTTTTACAGATATATACAAAGAAATGTCAATTGAAAAAAGGTCAAATGAAATGAATTGCAGCTAGTTTGCAGTCTTTCCAGCTTCAATTTGAAGGGATTGTGTTAGCTGTGTTGTTGGCTAGCTCCTCTGAACAACAGTGTCCTGACGAAAGAGCACATTTTCTACGCCAGTGAAATCGCGCATCATTAGCTCATTGTTATGGATGTATCCAAATAAATGTCAATAGAAAAAGCTTAAACAAACAAAATGCAGCTACTGTTGTTATTTTGGCTGCACTGTTTGACGTTACTGTCAGTTAGCCGTAGTTGGCTAGCTAGCAAGCAAGGGATAAGAACGTTGCCAGCCATTATGGCAATAGAACATTTAGAACGAACGACTGGGTCGCTCACGTCCATAGATACAGAACATTAAGACTGTACTGGGTCGCGTCTCTGGCAACCAAACCAATAGAACGAACGACCAGCCGGCTTGGGTAGCAACCCTAGATTTGTGTCAGGGCTATATCTTGTCGAAGGATGAAATAGCATGAATTAATGAATGAATTAAATAAAAAATGTAATGAAAATATGTCAATCATTATTGGAATATGTTGGTAACCCTTTGTATAAAAGTGATAATGCCCTTGAAGCCAGTGTATGGAGGATATATTGGCACGGTTTGCCGGGCCTCGACTTTGTCTCGTGCCTAACAACTCCCGTGCCAATATATTCTCCAAACACTAGCTTCTCGGGCATTATCACTTCATTAAAACAGATCAAATGGTATTAATGTGCCATTAAATATTGAAACTAATATCACAATATTTAACTGATTCTGTTAGTAGTACATACACACATGCACACGCACGCATGCACACACACACACTCAAATCAAACTTTAGTTGTCACATGCGCCGAATACAAGTGTAGACCTTACCGTGAAATGCTTACTTACAAGCCCTTAACCAACAGTGCAGTTCAAGAAGAGTTAAGAAAATATTTACCAAATAAACTAAAGTAAAAAAATAATAAAAAGTAACACAATAACATAACAATAACGAGGCTATATACAGGGGGTACCGTTACCGAGTCTGCGGGGGTACAGGTTAGAGGTAATTTGTACATGTAGGTAGGGGTGAAGTGACTATTCACAGATAATAAACAGCAAATAGCTGCAGTGTACCAAAAAAATGGAGGGAGGGGTCAATGTAATAGTCCGGTGGCCATTTGATTACACACTGTAAGCACTAAGAGGAACTAAAGAAAATATGTTAATCAATCGAAGCAACTATTATACACTGCTTTTTTTCTTATTTTTACTTCGGAGGTGGTCAACCTTCCTTTTTAAAGACGTAATCCAGTAGAATTGAGCCGTCTCACAAGGGCCCCACAACTGAATGAATCACATTATTGTAGCATTGATTATCTCTTCCCCAGCTAAGCTCTCAAAACCATTTCTTTAAAAATCATACACAATTGTAAATCTGGATGTCTGAGTATTGAATATAAATACAATATCATCTCGATTTTGAATATTTCATTGGATTACAATGGGATTTTTTCTCTGAACTGATGGTGAAGGCTTGAGATATCTGTACTCAGAATTAGGTTATGTTGATTAAGCCGCACCTTCTTCAACTAGAAATAAAAGGCCTAAGATATGGACATACAGTTGAAGTCGGAAGTTTACATACACTTAGGTTGGAGTCATTAAAACTCGTCTTTCAACCACTCCACAAATTTCTTGATAATTAACAAACTATAGTTTTGGCAAGTCGGTTAGGACATCTACTTTGTGCATGACACAAGTAATTTTTCCAACAATTGTTACAGACAGATTATTTCACTTATAATTCAATGTATCACAATTCCAGTGGGTCAGAGGTTTACATACACTAAGTTGACTGTGCCTTTGAAGAGCTTGAAAAATTCCAGAAAATGATATCATGGCCTTAGAAGCTTCTGATAGGCAAATTTACATAATTTGAGTTAATTGGAGGTGTACCTGTGGATGTATTTCAAGGCCTACCTTCAAACTCAGTGCCTCTTTGCTTGACATCATGGGAAAATGAAAAGAAATCAGCCAAGACCTAAGATTTTTTTTTTTAGACCTCCACAGTCTGGTTCATCCTTGGGAGCAATTTCCAAACGCCTGAAGGTACCACGTACATCTGTACAAACAATAGTATGCAAATATAAATACCACCACTCAGGAAGGGGACGCGTTCTGTCTCCTAGAGATGAACATGCTTTGTCCTCTGGTCTGATGAAACAAAAATAGAACTGTTTGGCCATAATGACCATCGTTATGTTTAAAGGAAAAAGGGGGATGCTTGCAAGCTGAAGAACACCATCCCAACCGTGAAGCAGGGGGTGGCAGCATGATGTTGTGGGGGTGCTTTGCTGCAGGAGGGACTGGTGTACTTCACAAAATAAATGGCATCATGAGGAGGAAAAATATGTGGATATATTGAAGCAACATCTCAAGACATCAGTCAGGAAGTTAAAGCTTGGTCGCAAATGGGTTTTCCAAATGGACAATGACCCCAAGCATACTTCCAAAGTTGTGGCAAAATGGCTTAAGGACAACAAAGTCAAGGTATTGGAGTGGCCATCACAAAGCTCTGACCTCAATCCCATAGAAGATATGTGGGCAGAACTGAAAAAGCGTGTGCGAGCAAGCAGGCCTACAAACAGTTACACCAGCTCTGTCAGGAGGAATGGGCCAAAATTCACCCAGCTTATTGTGGGAAGCTTGTGGAAGGCTACCCGAAACGTTTGACCCAAGTTAAACAATTTAAAGGCAATGCCACCAAATTCTAACTGAGTGTATGTAAACTTCTGACCCACTGGGAATGTGATGAAAGAAATAAAAGATGAAATAAATAATTCTCTCTACTATTACTCTGACATTTCACATTCTTAAAATAAAGTGGTGATCCTAACTGACCTAAGACAGGGAATTTTTACTCTGATTAAATGTCAGGAATTGTGAAAAACTGAGTTCAAATGTATTTGGCTAAGGTGTATGTAAACCTCCGACTTCAACTGTATACTTTACAATGTTGCTGTGGGTGTCAGGAGATTTATTTATCATTTCAAAGCCTCCTAAATCATGTGTTTACTTTGTTTCCAGTCTTCAAGTTCCTGAACCCAGCTTGATCTTTGGGGAACGTAATATTCAGAATACCCAGAATGATAATGTGTTCAGTCGGGGGTCTGTATCTATTGCTTCACACAAATTGTCAGCAGAATGACTAGTTTTAGGACAAAGTTTCCTAATTAGTGAAATTGGAAGAGGCAAATGTCTATGTGAAAACCTTTGAATTAGCTTATGGCCCTATTGTACTGAGCAAACTGCCCCTTTTCTCTGTTAACAACAGCACTAAACAAGGCGGGGGCCATAGCTTAAAACAGCTCTTTGAAACAGGCATGGTCTCCTGTTATTTTCTAGTTTCTAATACGATTGTATTCTGGCAACTCAGCAACTTGGATTTCCCAACAGGACTGTGAACTTTTTAAGAGTGTGGAAAGACCTGCATCTGACCAATGTTTGTGCTCCTTTGTGAGAATAGATACATTACTTCATACTGTAACAGTTTGGAGGCAACTACCAGGGAGGGCTAGTGAACATACTTTGCTAACAGTTTGGCGACAAGGGCTTAAACTTGTCGTGATTGACCTAACTGATCAGAAGTCCTACATGTGTTCTGTGTCAAACTCAGTTTACAACCATAATCTGCACTCTAATCTCTATGCAGTAATGGTAAAGAACATTTTGAAACAGCATTTAGCTAAATGGGATTTAAGTTAAACCACATGACTCCTGTCCTCAAACACAACAACATTGGGACCTCTGCTCTAGGATCTATTCGAGCTATAACCAATACAACACTGACCAGACAGTCTTTTTTTTATTTGACTTTGTAATAGAGTGAGTGATTTGATGTTGTCTTATGAAAACATCATCTAGTGTACTCAGTTTGAATATCCCCTTCCCTGCACCCCTTTCTGAAATAGCATTAAATCCAGGTCTGAGGGACGAATATTTAACAAATAAAAGGCTTTTGGCTTCCTGGTTTGATTGTCCATCCAGGTTTAAATCGGGAATATTGTGAATAGCTGGCTATTATGGTGGGGGCTTTTAAAGGCATGACTCATAGGGCTAGCATAGCCTGGGCAACAGCCAACACTGTGCATTAAAGGCTGAATGTTGCAGACAGAGGAGTTTGCTCCAGGCCTCCTTGACATCTTCCCTCAACAGAACGTGGTCTTCTCCTATTCACATTTGAGCACTGCAAATACATAAATAGGCCTACTCACTCTGGAAAACTAAATAGAACACTCTCGAAAATTCTCTCTATTAATAGCTTTGAATATCACAGACTGCCTCTCCTTTTTTATATATCAATTTAAGACATTTTATTTCAAAGTTATTTGAGTGGGGTACTGCACATTTGTCTCCTTACACTGGCCAATAGGCTACTCTAGTCCCCTTGTACACTGAATACTATATTCACTGGGCTTATCATCAAGATCTGTCCTATGTGATCATTACAAACCATATCAAATAACTAAATCCAAGCACTGGGGCGGCAGGTAGCCTAGTGGTTAGAGTGTTGAGTCAGTAACCGAAAGGTTGCTGGATCAAATCCCCGAGCTGACAAGGGAAAAATATGTTGTTCTGCCCCTGAACAAGACAGTTAAACCACTGTTCCCTGGTAGGCTGTCATTGTAAATAAGAATTTGTTCTTAACTGACTTGCCTAGTTAAAAAAAATACAAGTTGCATATTGTAGGTAGGCTATAGCAAGATTTGTTCACCAAAACTCAAACATTTTGCAGATAATCTGGAAGAAGAAAAGTTTGAAGATTTATTAGTTCATGGCCCATATCCACAAAGTATCTTGGAGTAGGAGTACTGAACTAGGATCAGGTCCCCACCTGTCCATATAATCTTATCCATTATGATCTAAAAGGCTCAACTGATCCTAGATCAGCACTCCTACTCTGGGATCCTGTGAGGATTCGGACCTGGGATTTCTTCACAATTCAAAGTAATAACAGTTGATCATTATATAAGAAGGAAATCATATTTCTGTAGCTCCATCTTCTATGGACTTATACAAAAACCTGCCACTCATTCCCCCTTCCCTAGTTGAAATGACAGATGTTAGAAGACAAGTGCTGAGGATACCAAAGAGAACAGGCTATAAACACTTATGTCCCTGCGCACCGCAATTAATTCCATTTTCCAAGCTATTAGGTTTGGATTGCTTATCAAAGCATTCACTCAAGTCATTCCGTCTTTGCGCTGCTCTGAATTGGGGTCAGGCTGTAAAATAATGATTTCCCATTAGGAGACAGACAGCTGCAGCGTGCCAGCATGGCACAGCCTCAATCTCAGCCAGCCATGGGTAGCATGAGCCCACGTTGGCATATTAACAACATCCTCAGGCTGGGCTTCTCCCTATCAGCTGGATAATTCACTCAGTGGTCTATGTGGCCCGAACACTGCAGAGAGCATGGCCAGGCTGCTATTATCATCTCTGGCCATTACATGGGCACTTAATGGTATACTAATGACCCAAGGGCCTTTTCTCCACTGCTTGCTTTCCATAGATAGAGAGTATAATGAAATTAAGGTGGTCTAATTAGAAAGATGATAAAGCTTGACTCAGCGTAGGGCAAGAATGACCACAGAGGTTGGAACTTCACTAATTATCCCAGAATATCATGGTTCTGCTAACAATTCAGATTATAGTTGATAAGATGATAATCAGTAGGGCTGCATCCTATGAATAGAACTCAAATGATCTGCACTAATACTAATATTACTAATATCACTAATATTGACAACAATGCATGGTTTATGTTCAAGTCTAAGATACACACAACCCATCTCAAGTAAGGATTATCAATTCACTATTTCAAAATTATTAGTAAACATTCTATTATACATAAATATCCATAACTAAATACTATAATTGCTTTTGTCTGCCATCTATCCAGTAGTTAAACTGCTTTGCAATAAGGAAAAATAGAAGCAGGGACATATCAGTACAGCAACTTTTACATTGCAATTTTTGGACTTGAAATTCACCATGTAATTACATATTTTTTTTTTAAAGTGTTTTACGGTTGTCAAAAAAGCCATAATCCTTCAGACGTAGGGATTTATCTTCCCCTAATGCTGCTCATCCCATTTTCAGCTGATCAATGTTGGCAATGCATGCTCAGATGATCTGGAGCTGACCATCGATGCTATTTACTGGTTCATTATGGGAATTTTTCTGATGTCTGAAGCCAGACATGCCAAGAGAGATAAACATGCTGATTTAATCCATGTATGTTGCATGCTTCTTGCATAGATACATAAAAACGCACAAATTATGCACACACACCGACCACCGACCCCCTGAACATATGCACGCACACACGCACGCACACACTCACAAATACACACACACTCTCAATACATATACTGCCGTTTTAGCAATTGGTAATTAAAATAGCCTTAATCCTCAAAACCCTGATAAATAATTTATTAAGCAAGTCATGGCAGCTATCATTGATAGTGTAAAAGGGTCCCAGTGAAATCATTCCAAATGGGGTTCTGTGGGAATGAACGCTCCCTAACGCTGCTCATCCCATTTCCAGCACATCAATGTTGAAGCTGACGATGGCTGGATGGATGTCTTTGCTACATTATGTATACTTTTCTGATGTCTGTCATCAATATACTGTATAGTAGGGGAGAGCGAGGTATGTTGTCACACTTTTCACGCTGTCTAACATTTACTGGGCACAATACATCACAATGGTATAAATGTCATACCAAATGAAAGAAGGAAGTCTTGGGCACATATTTTGCATTCATTAGATCTTCATATCTTATTTCAGTACGGAGTTGTAGACCGTTAAATAGAGAGTGTGCACTTGTGACAATTTTCCCCATCAGCGGGTAAATTGTCACACTACATCGGGTAAGTTGTCACATAGGATTATCAACAAATAAGAACACAACTAATTAATGGTGAATATTGATTTTAATTTCAAATTCAAAACCAAATTCAACTTCAATAAAGAACTCAAAATAAAAACAATCATGCCTAGAGAATCTGGCAAATCATGCCTTTCAATCAAAACAATAATGATGGCAGAGCACACATGAATTAAGTGGCACAACTTTACTTTGAACTTTGAAATCGAATGTTCTCTGGCATGCACATAGATCCACGTAAATTGTTAGAATCGGAATGGAATGTAATGCTGCAGATAACTTGCTTAAATGTTTAAAGTCTTAACAAAACAGACGTGGTGTTTAAAGACACTAATGCACTAATGCACAGTTTTGTAACAGCCTATACGACGTACATCCATATCTGACTAATCAGACTCATCTTCAGAGTCACAGTTCTGGCACACATTAATTGCCTGGTCTGAGGTGCAAGCATCATGGGCCCATTTGTTGCATCTCACACACTTCATCCGAGTCTCCTTTGGAAGGCTGTTTGAAAATGGCTCCACACAGACAAGGCAGAAGCATTCCTCTTCATCTGATGAATACTCTTGTAAGATTTTTCTTTTTTAGCTGCCTTCTTGTTCTTTGCAGATCCAGATTTTGACTCCTCCCCCTCCTTGCTTCCCTTTCTTCGGAAACAGCCTTTTGCTAGATTGTACCTTATTCGTTGCCATTTCTAGTGCCTGCTTCACTGGTGTGTCAGTTAGAATTGCTGTTTTGCGCCATTTCTCCTTTGCAAGCCAGCTTTTGGATATGGCCAAATATCCTCTGGAGTTGGTAGTCCACTGTCAGCAATGGCATTGCTGGGCAAGGGTGAACTGGTGCAACCATAAGAACTGGGCAGGTCTGTGTCTGAGCTCGTGCTAGGCAGGGCTGGAATGGTGCTGGGGCCTGGCAGGTTGGTGCTGGGGCCTGACAGGGCTGAAATGGTGCTAGGGCCAAGCAGGTTGGTACTGGGGCCTGGCAGGGCTGGAATAGTGCTGGGGCCTTGCAGGTTGGTGCTGGGACCTGGCTGGGCTGGAATGTTGCTGAGGCCTGGCAGGGCAGGGTTGGTGCTGGGGCCTGGTAGGGTTTGGTTCTGAATGGGGCGATCTGTAACGTAGGATGGCACAAACTCGGTTTCCAGAAATACATCCATGTTGTAAGGTTGTACCCCAGCCACCCTAAAGCCAGCCTGAATGTTCAAGGGGGTTGCAGCCAGAGGATAGGCGATTGCCACAATCCCAGGAATGTCATAAATTGACATTGTCTTCCCAGGATTATTCCTCATCCAGGCATCACACGCGGTGTTGACGTGCCTCTATAGCAGCCCATAGACAGACCTGTCTAAGGGTTGAAGCCGATGAGAGCAATGGGGTGGGAATGACAGCATAATTATGACATTTTCTTTGGCATAATTGAGTCCATCAATGGACAAATGAGACTCGTGGTTTTGTCCAAAAGGAGTAAACAGAGCTTCTCCTTTGAGCACTTCGTATGCTCGACGAAATGTTTCAGGAAGTCAACAAAGTGCACATCTTTCATCCACACAGACGGATTTGCCCCTCCTTTGCTGCCATCTGGCCCGTTGATCAGGAAATGATCGCAGAAGTTTACATGGGGGAATATAAACTATGGAGGTATACTATTCCCTGTGGCTGAGACAGCACAGGCCAGTGTGACGAGGGTTCCCCTTTCAGCAGAGGTCAGTGAACCTACTTGTTTGAATCCACGTCTGCCCACCACTTTGTCAGGTTTATGTACAGTGGTCACCCCAGTTTCATCTACATTCCATATGTCTCCTGATCCAAATTTATATCTCTGTAGCACTTCTGATACATTGTCGAAGAAAGCATAAACATTTCCTCTGTTGAAGCTTCTTGCCCTGGCCAGGCTAGTTGCCTCTGGCTTTCTCAGCGACAGCGTTGGGTGCCGCTTTATGAAGCCTGTAAACCACTCCGAGCTGGCCTTTTCTTTTTCTGCCCACATTGGCGCGAACTTCAGCTGGTGTGCGACAGCAAACTGGTAGGCAAGTCTTCTGACCTCACTTGGTTGACAGACCAAAACAAATGTCAGCTGACCTAGTAATATACTGAACAAGCTGCATCTCTAAATCTGGTGAAAAAAACCTACCGTGGCTTTGTATAGCTAACCACTGTTGTTGGCATGGCTGTCTGACTCTGAACTTCTTCTCTGGTAATCTTTTGACAATACTGGGTCAGAGTACAGTAATTTATGTCAAAATCCTTTGCTGTACTCCTGATTGATTTGTTCTGCAACTTCACCTGCCTCACTGCCTTTAACATTATGCCAGGTGGTGTGCTGCCATTCTCTGTCTTTCAATTATAATTTCTAACCATCTTTCTTTCCTTCCTTCCTTTCTTCTTACCTTCAAAAACACATTTCCTCATTGCAATTGCATATTCATTACAGGCTTATTACACCCACCTCCCTGTCTACTATCCTTGTTGCCACTGTATGAAGTAGTGTGTGTATATACTGTCTCATACAGTAGACATGTAGTACACATTTACAGTGAATACATTAGTACACATTTACAGTGAATACATTTCAAACTTTTTTTTTTTCTCATACTGGTCCCCCGTGGGAATCGAACCGTGGGAATCGAGCCCACAACCCTGGCATTGCAAACACCATGCTCTACACACACACACACACACACACACACACACACACACACACACACACACACGCCAGAGCCTGTCTTGTGTAGTCCAGGTATATGTCTACTGCTCTAAACTATACGTATATATATAATAATACATTTACAGTAACATTTAATACTATTATCAGAGCTGATTACACAATATCACAATGTTGTTTGAGTATGTTCTATGTGTCTATGTATACTGGGGCAAGTTGTCACATGTGAAGACTTGCCCCAAAGTCATTGAGACAACTTGCCCCAGACTGACATGTGTGCTAATATTGGCTAAATCTCAAGGTTAGCTCAACATAGGACTGCAGCTAAAGTATCAAAAGACACATTATTGTCTCCACTACTCAATGCAAAAATTATAATTTTGAACATTCATACCTAACAAAGTTTTATTTCATAAAATAAAAGTTTGAAGGGGAAAAATAAGAAACACCTCAGATTAGAGTGATCTTGACCACATGAACAGGAAGATGACCATAGAACATGTAGTCACTCAAAGTAGCTATTTGATTTTTGAGATAGCATCTCTAGTGTTGGAGGTATGAACAGTTTGACAACTTACCCATGTGACAATTTACCTCGCTCTCCCCTACGTATTAAGATTTGAAGCCAAATGCTATATTCTGTACAGTACATATTAACCTGTCTGGGCTAGGGGGCAGTATTTTCACGGCCGGATAAAAAACTTACCCGATTTAAACTGGTTACCACTCTTGCCCAGAAACGAGAATATGCATATATTAGTAGATTGGGATAGAAAACACTCTAACGTTGCTAAAACTGTTTGAATGGTGTCTGTGAGTAAAACAGAACTCATATGGCAGCCAAAAACCTGAGAAAATTCCAAGCGGGAAGTGGCCTGTCTGACAATTTGTAGTTCTTCTTTTGATTCTCTATCGAAACTACAGTATCTCTGGGGTTACGTAGCACTTTCTAAGGCTTCCATTGGCTCTCTAAAGCCTTCAGAAAGCGGATTGAGGCGTCTCCTGTCTCTGGGCAGAGTATAGTAGCTCAATTTCTCAGTGGTCTGCCTGGTGACAAAGAGATTGGATATGCGCCTTCACGGGCCCACGCTGTTTTTTCTTTTCCTCTTTGAATGAATACACTATTGTCCGGTTGGAATATTATTGCTATTTTACGAGAAAAATACCATAAAAATTGATTTTAAACAGCGTTTGACATGCTTCTAAGTACGGTAATGGAACATTTTTTATTTATTTGTCTCGAAATGTGCTCGCGCGTTACCCTTTGGATAGTGACCTGAACGCACAAACAAAACGGAGGTATTTGGACATAACTATGGATTATTTGGAACAAAAACAACATTTCTTGTGGAAGTAGCAGTCCTGGGAGTGCATTCTGACGAAGACCAGGAAAGGTAATACAATTTTTGTAATACTAATTCTGAGTTTAGTGTGCCCCGAAGTTGGCGGGTGTCAAAATAGCTAGCCGTGATGGCTGAGCTATGTACTCAGAATATTACAAAATGTGCTTTCGCCGAAAAGCTATTTTAAAATCTGACATAGCGATTGCATAAAGGAGTTCTGTATCTATAATTATTAAAATAATTGTTGTATATTTTGTCAACGTTTATCATGAGTAATTTAGTAAATTCACCGGAAGTTTTCGGTGGGGATACATTTTCTGAACATCACACGCCAATGTAAAAAGCTGTTTTTTTATATAAATATGAACTTGATTGAACAAAGCATGCATGTATTGTATAACATAATGTCGTAGGAGTGTCATCTGATGAAGATCATCAAAGGTTAGTGCTTCATTTAGCTGTGTTTTGGGTTTCTGTGACATATATGCTTGCTTGGAAAATGGCTGTATGATTATTTTGGGCTATGTACTCTCCTAACATAATCTAATGTTTTGCTTTCGCTGTAAAGCCTTTTTGAAATCAGACAATGTGGATAGATTAACAAGAGTCTTATCTTTAAAATGGTGTAAAATAATCGTATGTTTAAAAAATTTAAATTATTGCATTTTTGAGGTTTTTGTATTTCGCGCCACGCTGTTCCACTGGCTGTTGAATAGAGTGGGATGGTCCACCTAGCCCATAGAGGTTAAAGAGCAGCTGAACCAAAAAAAGCTATTTCTCTGGTTGAAAATGGCCTGTGTTGAATCGATATTAGTAAGAAACATTGATTCTAGTGTCAAAATTGACTACAAAGTGTAAATATCATAATTTTGGTAATTTTTATTATTTTTATAATTTTTATTTCACCTTTATTTAACCAGGTAGGCTAATTGAGAACAAGTTAACATTTACAACTGCGACCTGGCCAAGATAAAGCAAAGCAGTGCGACACAAACAACAACACAGAGTTACACATTGAATAAACAAACATACAGTCAATAATACAATAGAGAAAGTCTATATACAGTGTGTGCAAATGAGGTAAGCTAAGGGGGGTGAGGCAATAAATTGGCCATAGTGGCAAAATATTACAGTATGGCAAATTAAACACTGGGGTGATAGATGTGCAGAAGATGAGTGTGCAAGTAGCGGTACTGGGGTGCAAAGGAGCAAAATAAATAAAATAAATAACAATATGGTGATGAGGTAGTTGGATGGGCTATTTACAGATTGGCTATGTACAGGTGCAGTGATCTGTGAGCTGCTCTGACAGCTGGTGTTTAAAGCTAGTGAGGGAGATATTAGTCTCCAGCTTCAGCGATTTTTGCAGTTCGTTCCAGTCATTGGCAGCAGAGAATTGTAAGGAAAGGCGGCCGAAGGAGGAATTGGCTTTGGGGGTGACCAGTGAAATATACCTGCTGGAGCACGTGCTGTGGGTGGGTGCTGCTATGGTGACCAGTGAGCTGAGATAAGGCAGGTCTTTACCTAGCAATGACTTGTAGATGACCTGGAGCCAGTGGGTTTGGTGACGGATATGAAGCAAGGGCCAGCTAAGGAGAGCATACAGGTCGCAGTGGTGGGTAGTATATGGGGCTTTGGTGACAAAACGGATGGCACTGTGATAAACTGCATCCAATTTGCTGAGTAGAGTGTTGGGGGCTAATTTGTAAATGACATTGCCGAAGTCAAGGATCGTTGTTTGTGTCGCACTGTTTACTTTATCTTGGCCAGGTCGCAATTGTAAATGAGAACTTGTTCGCAACTTGCCTACCTGGTTAAATAAAGGTGAAATAAAATAAATACATTTATCTTAGATTAATTCACACTATTTTGAGGGCAAAATGTTGCTACCGTGTCTCAAGATGGACAATCAACAATAACTGCCAAGGTATGAGATAGCGACCATAATAAGCCCACATTGAACCACACTCCCAAGACGCAATTCTCTTTTTTTTATGAACAACAGAAAAACACACGCAGAATCGTTGAGTTCAGCTCCTGTTTAAGATTTGAAGCCAGATGCTATAGGCTAAGTGTATTGAATTAATCCAAATACATATGGCATGTTCTCTCTCTCTCTCTCTCTCTCTCTATATATATATATATATATATATCATCTCTCTGTCTCACATGCTACTAGAAGTCCAATGCAAGTTTTTTTAGCAAATGGTAATTAAAATAGTTTTATTCCTCAAAACCCTGATAAATATGTTATTACAGTTTTTCTCAATTGCTAAAACACAATTTCTGAAACCTTGCTCCATTTCCTGAAAACATTAAACACAAAACCTCATCTTCAAGCACTATTTACATAACCTCTGACTCCTCTCGCAAAATGAAACATTTGCCTCAAAACAGTTTTACCTGTATTCAAAATCAAACACTGCTCTCAAATCATAAACAAAGTGATCAAAATGATATACACTCTCAAGCAGTCAGTAAACAATACACCGAAAAATAGAAAACACATTGTTCAAAACATACAATTCTCAGGGAGAAGTACATTTTTAATCTAAAAAAATATTCATATTTTTCCGTCATTGCCTTTTCATGAACGAAAACATGTTCTATCATAATAGCTCAAAATTGATCAGAAATTACCACTCTGCTTTGCTCTTTGCAATTTTGTTTTTTGTTCTTCCTCCTCCTTGTACCCCTATTTTTACAGTACTGTACCCTGCATCTCACAAACTTGTCCTTTGTCTCTGTGATACTGTAATTCTTGTTCTTTGTTGATATGACCCTGCAACCAGTCAAAATCTATTGAGCAGTCAGTACTTTTAATAAATGGAAAGCACAATGTTCAGGGCCATACAATTTGTCCATTGTACAGTATACAGCCTACAATGCACTGTACTACACTATACAATACTAAAAGGGACAAAAATCAAAGGAGTAAACATGTGACCAATGTGCTTCTTCTTGTCTTTGGGCTGGGTCAGGCCAGAGCACTTCGTCGACATCACAAGCAATATTGTCCCTCCTGAGGATAAATCCATGGCTTGCAGCAGATTTACTCTGGTGTAGGGTTGTCTATCATACACTTTCCATCTCCAAGAGGAGAAAAACTCCTCAATTGGATTCAGGAAAGGCAAGTATGGAGGGAGGTACAAGTTCATAAACTGCCCATTGATGTTAAACCATTCCCTTACCTGAGCAGCTCGGTGGAAACTGACATTGTCCCACACTATCACATAAGTGGGAATGGGATTCTCATTTAGCTCCTGACCCTGCTGCTCTTGAACCTGCTGCTCTTGAACCTGCTGCTCAAATAAAATATATCTTAGATTGGCAATAAATCTTAGGTGCTGGGTGTTATATGGCTCGAGTATAACATGGTGATGTAGAACACCATGGTTGCTGATAGCAGCACAGATTGTGACATTGCCACCTCGTTGACCAGGGACTTCAACAATGGCCCGCTGTCCAATCATGTTTCGGCCTCTCCTTCTCCTCTTTGTTAGATTGAAGCCTGCTTCATCGACAAAGATGAAGTCATGGGGTCTGTCCAAGGATTCCAAGTCAAATATTGTCTGTGTAGAAATACAATATACTGTATGTAGGATTTTGTAAGTCGTACAGAGCACAATTAGGCCTACTGTATGCACTTCTGATTCACATACATTGTATGTACTGAAGAGTAATGTCATTCACATATTATGTGTTAGTACTGTAGACAATCTGGATTACAGTAAATGTTTCTGAATGTACACTTACTTGCACATACTGAGCTTGCAGTTCTTTCACCCTTGGTGAGTTGCGCTCAAAAGGTACTCTGTATACTTGTTTCATTCGCATCCTGTTACGATGGAGGACACGGTCAATTGTGGAAATGCTCACACTGTCGATTCCCTGGAAGTGTGTGTTGTTTTGTATCACTCGTTCCTGGATTTCTATGAGTCGTATTGCATTATCTTGAAGGACCATGCCAACTATAACGGCCTCTTGCTCCAGAGTGAATATAGCTATCCTTCCACCTGCATGTGGCAGCCTTGCAATTCTACAAAAAGTAGTTGTGCAGTTACAAAACATATTCATGCAGTACAATACATATAGTGATTAACTTTACAAATGTCTGTTGAAACAGCTGCATATAGTATAGTACAGTAAATTTGCAATTACAAAAATACAGTAGTATACTGTACCTGTTCTTTTCTCTGAATGTCCTTACTATGGTGGACACAGAAAATCGTCTCAAATTGGGTTGCACTCTAAATCCTGCTTCCCTCATTGTCAGTCCATGGACAAGAACATGGTCTATAACTGTTGCTCGAATTTCATCAGATATTTCCACTCTTTGTCTTCCTCTTCCTTTTCGTCCTCCTCTTCCTCTCTCTTGCCCTCCTCCTCTTCCTCCTCGTCGCCCACCTCGCATACGCACTCGTCCTCATCCTCTCACATTGTTTCTTCTATCCATTCTCAGACTTTCTCCTTCCCACCTTCAACAACCTGTTTGCTCTCTGAACTGGCTTATATTGGTTGTGTCACATCATTTGAAACAGGTTAAATCAATTTTGAGTGGTTGTGTTCAATCAATGACATGTGTTCTCTATTTGTATTTGATTGTTGCCACTTGTGTTTACCAGTATGGATGACATGTGCATTAGAGTGCAGAATGTGTTTTGAGAATGAGAATGTGTTTAGAGTTTTGCTGAAAAGTCTAAGTGAGATCTGCAAATTGTGTTTTACCATGTGAAATGGTTTAAGGTATTGACAACAGACTGCATAATTAGCTAAATGAGACCAGGCAACTGAGAACTTTGTTCAGCCAATGGGTTTTAGTGTTTTAGCAATTGAGAAAAACTGTAAGCAGGTTGTGTTGGCAATTGTTATGGTGCAACAATAATTCAGAAGGGTGTCAATGAGTATTCTGGGAATTACATTTTGGAAGGATTGCAACTGGAAGGAAGATTGCCACTGATTAATATAGTGGGCAATGGGAACTAAAAACCAATACGAACTAGGGCAATATATCAAGTAGACTAAGCTTTCAACAGGTGCATTTCACACCTTCCTAATCACCTTCAGATGTAGAATCTACATTTGAGACAATTTGTTATAGCAGGAAAATAATCCCGCAGCAACAGGAAATGTGAATTATTATGTGGATTATAATTAATGGACATGTTTGTAGAGGTTGATACATTTTTCGTGAGGGGAAATCAAGCTTGACATTTCAGAGTGGAAATTAAAAACTTCCGAAGTCTTTTTAACTTCAAATACACAACAAATGTTTAATGTCTCCTGCAACAGGGTGATCAAATTAAGATCCTACATCTGTATGCATTATTAAAACTTACAACAAATAGACAATTAAGAAAGCTGGTAGATCCCTGTGGACAACAATTTCAGATACCATTTAGCCTATACAGTATAGCCTGTATAAAGCTATTTTCCATTAAACAAACATGATGCACCGTGTGTTGTAGGATTAAGCTGTGGACAGTGATGATAACAGAATGTATACTCAGTAGTACTGTGAAGTGAATGCCCATAGAAGCGTTCTTACAAATTTACAAGCCTTGTTGCAATTCCAACAAGCGTTGACAAAATTAATTACATTTCCACTCAAAGAATGTTTAATGTCCAAACATAGAACACAGGCCTTGTACAGCACCCTACATGCTATTTCTGCCCTACCCTCTCACTGTCTGAAATTGAGCACTAACACAGTACAAGAGAGAGAGAGTACAATTATGCAAGGACATGCTGTTAATTTCTTCTTGGCTTATTGCTGTAACAGCATGAGCCAACCTGTCTTTAGTTAAGTGTTTGTTTTCATATTACAAAATATTGAAAGACATAAGCAAAATCCTTTGACATTATTATTCATGGTATTAATTGTATTCATATGCTGAATAGACAGTGATATTTTAGTACATTATACCAAAGAAACACACAATGACATGATACAAAATATTTGATATAAGTTCAAAGAGACAGTAATATTACAGTACATGGTTAGAGAACACCTTCGTTTTTCATTCTCCAGAAATTGTACTCCTCCCTCTCTCACTAAGAAATAGAGCAGGTTTCAATACCTTGTAGTCAGAGAAAAATAAGGGGTGGAGGTCTGTAGTGTACGTATGGAGAGAGACCAACTGCATTCACATGAATGTGCAAGGGACAGACCATTTCATTCCCTAATGGATTTATTTGGTTTATCAGGCTGGCTGTCTCTGGATGGGATATCAAGCTAATGTTGCAAAACAGAGATACTTTAGTAAGTGCAAAATGATAAGAAAATAACCAGTACAAACATTAACTTCTAAGGAAAATAATAATCCAATCACCCCAGTTCTGACTGAAAGGGCACTGGTTGTGGTTGACTAGTATCTGTACAGTACTTGTTCAAAGAAACAAGGCAATATCTCTCATATGATAAAACCTTCTCCAACGCAGTATACAGATATCACCCAGATCTCCAGTTCCTCACTGATAAAAGACATGCTGTTTAAACAGCACAGCAAGCACCCTCTGGATAAACATTAAAGGCTCTATGGTTGGTCAGCAGGCAAGGTTTATGAACTTGTATAAACACATGGGTCAGAATATCTTGGGAAAATCCATGAACATCAATGTGTTCTGAAACAAAGGAAAGGCTGCTGATTGAAAATAGAGAAAGGTGAACAGATAAGATTGACTACAAATATAACAGTTCTTCCCTGCAGGCCAGACAAGCTGAATGTTGAGAGCTAGAAAATAGCAGCATTAAGAGCACAATATCTGTGGATCAGTGTGTAATTGAATTGTGGTACTGGAGATGTTCTATTTCTTTGGAAAAGAATCCCTTTAATAACCTCTACGGGCCACGGGGGCAGTATTGAGAATTTTGAAAGAAATATGTGCCCATTTTTAACTGCCCCCTACACCAACTCAGAAGCTAGGATATGCATATTATTAACACATTCGGATAGAAAACACTCTGAATTTTCTAAAACAGTTTGAATGGTGTCTGTAAGTATAACAAAACTCATATTGCAGGCAAAAACCTGTGAAAAATAGATTTAAAAAAATGAGAATTTTGTGACTGTACTATTTAGTGTCATTGTTTTAAAGATACCACAGTGAGAAAGGATTCAGTTCGCAACTCCTACTGCTTCCACTAGATGTCAACGATCTTTAGAAAGTTGTTGGAAGCATCTGTCATGAATACAGACCGAATTAGAAAGCTTACAAGTTGACACGTCATCACTTCATTTTTTGCGCCTGCGCATGAATCTGAGAAGAGTGCCTTTGTCATTATCGTTTATTCTAGACACTTGATAGGTTGTGTGAAAATATTACTGATGTTTACTGATGTTTCACGTTAAAAATGGAACAAAAGATTAGTGCTAAACAACGTTTGACATGTTTAAACAAACGTAAATAGATTATTTACTAGGTTTTCTTTAGCTTTTCGACGTGACTTTACACTGCCCACCTCATTTTGTGGGAGCCTACTGAACGCTAACTATTTGGACATAAATTATGAACTTTGTCAAAAGAAACCACATTTGTTCTGGACCTGGGATCTCTGGCAGCGCCTTCTGATGGAGATAATCAAAGGTAAGGGGATATTTAGAATGTTATTATCGATATTAGATGATGCTAATGCTAACGGTATAGCTTAGCTTAGCTTAGCATATAGCTTATTGTTGTTAGCATAGTACCCAGTTTATGCAAAATGTGATTTCCCAGTAAAGTTATTTTGAGATCTGGCCATTCGGTAGCAATTACGAGATGATAATATATTATTCTTTGAATGACAATATTATAATTTACCAATGTTTTCGAATAGTAATTCCGTGATTTGTAATGCTGGATTCACTGGGTGCATTCGAGCCGAAAAAAATTCTGAATTTCACCGCGACTGTAAATGCTGTTTTTGGATATAAATATGAACTTGATGGAACTAAAAATGCATGTATTGTATAACATAATGTCCTATGAGTGTCATCTGATGCAGATTGTCAAAGGTAAGTGCATAATTCTAGCTAGTTTTCTGTCTGTTGATGCCCTTCTTTGAATTGGCTAAACATTACACGCAGCTATTGTCAATGTACTCTCCTCACATAACCTAACTTTATGCATTCTCCGTAATGCCTCTGAAAATCGGACAGCGTGGTTAGATTTAGGAGATATATCTTTCAAATGGAGGAAAATAGTTGATTATTTGATTTTTTGAAATGATTACTCTTGCAGTTTTGAATTCCCCGCCATGGTCACATGACAATGAATCCCAATACCGGGATAAGATCGGGATAAGATCCTCAACAGGTTTTAAACAGTCACCAGCTCTTAACACATCGCTACACTACCAGTGCTCTCACAGTGTGACACACTCAGACAATTCCTCAGCCTAGTAACAAATATTATTTACAGAGCATAGGGGTACTGTACGCAAACTAAACTTTTATGCTCTGATTAATATAGGATAAGGCATGCACTCCAAAAAAATAATCTACTACCAACTAATTATCACATTGTAGATACTGCGTGGAACCGATCTTGTTTCCATTTTCTTGCAAAGTGATATCTACATTATTTAACCACTGCAAACTTGTTTAACAGATTAAATAAAACAAACTATTTCAGGGGCCTCCTGAGTGGCGCAGTGGTCTAAGGCACTGCATCGCAGTGCTAGCTGTGCCACTAGAGATCCTGGTTTGAGTCCAGGCTCTGTCGCAGCCGGCCACAATCGGGAGACCCATGGGGCGGCGCACAATTGGCCCAGTGTCGTTGGGGGAGGGTTTGGCCGGCAGAGATCTTCTTGTCCCATTACACTCTACTGACTCTTGTGGTGGGCCGGGTGCAATACACAGTTGCCAGGTGTACAGTGTTTCCTCCAACACATTGGTGGGTTAAGTGGGCATTGTGTCAAGAAGCTGGGTGGTGTTTTGCAGGATGCACAGCTCTCGACCTTTGCCTCTCCTGAGTCCGTACGGGAGTTGCAGCGATGGAGTTGCCCCCCCCCCCCCCAAACTCGGTCCTGGGGCCCACCCTGGGTGCACATTTTGTTTCCTGCCCTAGCACTACACAGCTGATTCAAAAACCAACTCATAATCAAGCTTTAATTATTTAAGCCAGCTGTGTAGTGCTAGGGCAAAAATCTAAATGTGCATCCAGGGAGGTCCCCAGGACCAATTTTAAGAAACCCTGCTCTAGTCGACTAGAGTCTAGTAGAGTACATTCTCTAGCCAGCGTGTCACTATGTTGAAGGACTAGAGTTCTCGTAGAGTAAGCTACACAACTGTAGAGAACAAATAATACAATATTTTGGGAGAGTTGGGAGAAAAGTTTGTGTTCAAGAAATACCTCTTTCATCTACATGTGTCTTTGGTCTAAGCCCAACATGTTGTGATGCCATTGTCAGCTCCCCCACACCAGCAGGCCTTTCACAATGCTTCAGTTTCCATGGTGATAACAGTACAGGACTAGTCTAACTCTGAAGCTATAGACAATTATATTGGTGTGTGACAGGGGATGAGGGTAAAACGGGTTTCTAATATATTTGTAGATTCTCCTCAGGTTTTAAACAAAGATGAACTGACCTTCACCTAAAAGATTCAGAAAGGATTATGGTTCTTTGAGAAATTGCCATAATTTGCTGTGTAAAACATGTTGCTGGTTCACATTGTAGGATCTTTTCTTTTATCTCATACATAATAACATTTTCAGCAGACTACGTAGAAATGAATCACTCAGTAAGATCAGATTTAGTTGATCCTGAGGCGACTTTTTTGTGCAAGTGTCTTAGAGAAGGAGCAGGAGGTTTACCAGCTGTGTAAGTGATATAAGATGGGCCCTGAACTTGAGCGCGCTCTCTCAATATTGATGTGGTTGGAAATGTGAGCCGACAGGAGATGAGGCAGCCAGATGTTGGCCTTATATGAACTTACCACAGAAGACTGAGAAGAATGGTCTGACGCTTTGAAATGAGTTACCAGCCATTCTACTGTGGAAACTCAATTGAAACAGTATAAGGACAACACCTAAATAATTGGCTACAAACCCGTAATAAGGTTTTGAAGTTTGCGTCTGCTTGAAGAACTGTGGTTCAGAATACTGACAAATCAGTATTCTGGCACACAGTGTGGGGGTTCAAAACACTTTATTTTTAGAGTGTAGAATAAGCTACGTTAGATGAAAACACAGCCAGCAGGTTGTCAACAGGTACATCATCACACGGTTCAGTGTTGGTGTACTGCTGAGAACAGAGATCTCATATCATTGAATAAATCCCCATGGGCCTGCCATTATACAAACCTCCTGTGAAGGTGTGGCCTTTCACCTTCATCTCTTTGCATTTTTCTACTCCACTAACAACTCTGAGCCACCACTACAGTTTGACATGGAACCAGATTATTAAAATGAATTAACCTTGCCCGTGTGACTAGCCCCCGAGTAATGCTGTGTCAGTGATCGACATGTCATTTCTGTGGAGAATTATCCCTTGTTCTTCAGGCATGAGCAGGAAGCCAACTGTCCCCAGAGGTTCTACAGGCACTGAGTTGACAAAGCCAACCGCTCCAGAGTGCTTGTCACAGTCCCTGCACTGTAAAAAAAAGTTTTGCTATTAAGTCAACTAAATGTGCAGAATGTGTTGATTTGACAAATCATGTTAATTTAACTTCAACTCAACAAAAGCTGTAAACATAAAACATCAAGTTCAGTTAGCAAAGAACAATTTGCTCAGTCAACTTTAAAATCAGAACTAATAAGTTAAATAAACTAAAACAAGATCCTAGTTGTGTTGACGAAAAATGGCAAGTTATAATAACGACAAGACATTACATTGTCTTAACTTGAAATATCAAGTTGAATCAGCTATCAACTATGTGTTCACTCAACTTTCAAATTAGATCCAATAAGTCAAATTAACTAAATGAAGACAACAGTTGTTTTGACTTTAAAGGGGTCAATCGGTCATGAGAACTGGGCTCTTTTGAGATTACTGCCCCTAATAATTGGTGACAAGATTCCTGAAAATGAGAAATATTGGGAAATATTATTAGACTTGAAGGATATTGCTGATATTCTGGCTTCAACCCACTTTACTACTGAAACCTTGTTACCTCGAGTCAAAAATATCTGACCATAAGAACGTGTTGAAAGAGGAATTCTCAGACTACAAACTTTGTCCAAACACCATTTTCTTGAGCATTATGCTCAATTGATTCACAGCTTTGGCCCATTGATAGATTTTTGGACCATACGTTTTGAGGCAAAGCACAGTTTTTTTTTAAGAATGTTGGATGAAAATGGGCCTTTGTGGCGCTATAGCGGACAATCAATTGTTTTTTTGTAAATAGGAAAAGAACAGAATGTGTTCTTAGTTGAGGTAAAACCTATCTAGACCTGGGAGCACACATGGTTGACTGACGTGCTTAAGGACCATGCTTGTTTACTGGCGCAACACTCTTGACCACTAGGCTACCTGTCACCCCACTTGCCTGCATCAATATGCAACAGTACATTTGCAGACAGCTTCACAGAAAAATTGTATTGGAGGATGTTTTGTAGGGCAAATCTTTGACTATTTTTGTTCTGTTTTTCAGAAGACAACTGATTCTGAGGAAGTCACCTGCGGAGTAAAAATCGGTATCCTTGTCATTGTGGATGGAGCTGCAGCAGATGGCCCAATTCCAGCTGACAATGTGGACGTTGCCCTTGTGATAGAAGAGCAGGTGATCATACATGAGCTTCACAATGTCCCAAATGCCTTTGCCACTTTGATTGGACTTATTTATTGTCTGAACATGGATTACCCAAAATGTTTGAGGTATACTTTTTAGGTACACTACCATTCAAAAGTTTGGGGTCACTTAGAAATGTCCTTGTTTTTGAAAGAAAAGCACATTTTTTATCCATTAAAATAACTTGAAATGGATCAGACATACAGTGTAGACATTGTTAATGTTATAAATGACTATAGTAGCTGGAAACGACAGATTTTTTATGGAATATCTACATAGGTGTACAGAGGCCCATTATCAGCAACCATCACGCCTGTGTTCCAATGGCACATTGTGTTAGCTAATCCAAGTTAATAATTTCAAAGGCTAATTGATCATTAGAAAACCCTTATGCAATTATGTTAGCACAGCTGAAAACTGTTGTCCTGATTTAAAGAAGCAATAAAACTGGCCTTCTTTAGACTAGTTTAGTATCTGGAGAATCAGCATTTGTGGGTGTGATTACTACTCCCTTCACAGAATAGCGCAAACTGGCTCTAACCAGAATAGAAAGAGGAGTGGGAGGCTCCGGTGCACAACTGAGCAAGAGGACAAGTACATTAGTGTGTCCCAAACTTTTGAACGGTAGTGTAGTGTAGTTCAGAAAAATATTCTTGAAGATTGGTGCAGAAAACTGTGCATGGGCTGAAGAACCGTCTTCTTCGTTAAGACAACTAATTGGTGTGTTTTTGTTTAACTCACAGTAGTTGAGTTAATTCCTCAGACAACGATGCTGTTATTTGCCTAAATCTTACAAATCTCAGTTTTGGGAAGACTTAAGTTACCCTATTTTTACGTGTGACCTTCAGTCTACAAACTACAACTGTCTTTTGTTAGAGATCATTGATTTGCTATCATCTCTTCCCATTAACTACAGTGCATTCTGAAAATGTTTACAGCATGTTAGAAAACATTTCACACTCAACAGCAAATTGTCTTAGAAACCTTTATGAAGGATGTCTTTGCTCAGCTTTTTAATTTTTATTTACCGTCCATAAAACCATGTTTCAATGGTGCCATTTACAAATGTGTATGGGTTTATTGGACAGTGGAATAAGAGTCCAGAAACATAATTTAGAATCGCCTATATCGCCTAATTTAGAATTGCCTATAGAATCGGCGATAAAATGAGGCAACTGATTAAATGGAGGAAGTCAACATGGAGTGAAATTTGGTATTCTCGTTGTAGTGGAGGGCAGTCGAGCAGACAACCCATTGCCAGCTGGAATTGTAAACATGTCTCGTGATAAAGCATGTGATCATACATGAGGCCAAGAACACACCAAATGGCTTGCTCTGCACTGACGTAATGAGCATTTAGGACATGTTTATTATTACAAGGTTACAATAGAGATGAACGTACATTGGTGTGAAAAAGTGCAAATCAATCCCAGAACAACAGCAAAGGACCTTGTGAAGATGCTGGAGGAAACAGGTACAAAAGTATCTATATCCACAGTAAAACGAGTCCTATATCGACATAACCTGAAAGGCAGCTCAGCAAGGAAGAGGCCACTGCTCCAAAACCGCCATAAAAAAGCCAGACTACGGTTTGAAACTGCACATGGGGACAAAGATCGTACTTTTTGGAGAAATGTCTTCTGGTCTGATGAAACAAAAATAGAACTGTTTGGCCATAATGACCATCGTTACGTTTGAAGGAAAAATGGGGAGGCTTGCAAGCCGAAGAACACCATCTCAAACGTGAAACAGGGGGTGGCAGCATCCTGTTGTGGGGGTGCTTTGCTGCAGGAGGGACTGGTGCATTTCACAAAATAGATCAGTCAGGAAGTAGATCAGTCAGGAAGTTAAAGCTTGGTCGCAAATGGTTCTTCCCAATGGACAATGACCCCAAGCATACTTCCAAAGTTGTACACAAAATGGCTTAAGGACAACAAAGTCAAGGTATTGGATTGGCCATCAAAGCCCTGACCTCAATCCTATAGAAAATATGTGGGCAGAACTGAAAAAGCGTGTGCGAGAAAGGAGGCTGACAAACCTGACTCAGTTACACCAGCTCTGTCAGGAGGAATGGGCCAAAATTCACCCAACTTATTGTGGGAAGCTTGTGGAAGGCTACCCAAAACGTTTGACCCAAGTTAAACAATTTCAAGGCAATGCTACCAAATACTAATTGAGTGTATGTAAACTTCTGACCCACTGGGAATGTGATGAAAGAAATAAAAGCTGAAATAAATCATTCTACTATTATTCTGACATTTCACATTCTTAAAATAAAGTGGTGATCCTAACTGACCTAAGACAGGGAATTTGTACTCGGATTAAAATGTCAGGAATTGTGAAAAACTGAGATTAAATGTATTTGGCTAAGGTGTAAACTTCTGACTTCAACTGTACATGCTGGGGCTGGCATGCCCAGAGCTCGTGAAGTAAGTGCTACTGAAGTGCTACTTGAGCGAAATTGGAGCAGACGAGAAGGCCGACGCTCCAGCCTTTGGGAATCACACAGTCAAATTGGGCACGCTCCGCTCCACTCACATACTCTGACTGCCACTGACAGAGACAGAAGATAACTTACGGGGTTCTCTGACTAGCACACAGGACTGGGTGAAAAAGGAGGGGTGGAGTGGAAAGCAAGAGAACGAGATGCTGACTTGACAAGAATGTAGGAAGGAGTCACAGAATATTGGTCTGCATGATGGTTGAAGAAAATATTTCCTCTTGACCAGGGATGGGCAGAAATGACAAAATACTATTACAAAATACAATTTCAAAATACCATAAAAATCTATATATCAAAATAAACTACAACATACTTGTATTTTGAAATGTATTGAATTAAAATACATGTATTTTGAAATACAGAAATACATTTGCAAGTAGCCAGCCCGAACAGCAACAACCTTCTCAGTAACAAGTAACAGAAATGTTCATGGCAAAATGTAGATTTCCATCAAAATAGACATACCCAAAAGTAACTGCTATTCATGTGTAATTACATGATTCTGACATGCAACAAATGTGTATATTTGAAAGAAGATAGGAATTACATAGTTCAGAATACACAAGATCAAGCACACACAAAATAACCGTTTTGTGTAATCATTTGAAAGCCATCTTTCATTGACAAGCTATAAGTGATTTATTGATGACTAGAGCTGGAAAAACAGATGGCTTCCACAACATGTGAACAATATCATAAAAAAATGGGATTGATAGACCTAACAACTAGAAATGGGCAGATGTTTTAGTAAGTTGTGTCAGGTGTGGTCACGGGACGTTTCCAAGTGTCCCTAAACCTCTCCAAAGTGACATATGTCTGTAAATTAAATAATTCCAGTGCTATTACATATTTGCAATCCCTAAATGCTATTTGTTCAGTATAAAAACACAATTTCTACCATATCAACCTCAGTCAAACATTGTGGTGGTGTTATGAGGTTTCCAGGGTACATTCAAGTGTCCTTTCAACCTCTCCAAAGTGTCTGAATGTGGAAATTGCACGGTTTTTGCACACTGGATGTGCCTAAAAGTTATTGTTCACCATAAAAAACAAACTTTGTGGTGGTGTCGGGGGAAATTTTTTATTTATTTATTTCACCTTTATTTAACCAGGTAGGCTAGTTGAGAACAAGTTCTCATTTACAACTGTGACCTGGCCAAGATAAAGCAAAGCAGTGCGACACAAACAACACAGTTACACATGGAATAAACAAACATACAGTCAATAATACAAAAGAAAAAGTCTATATATAGTGTGTGCAAATGAGGTAGGATAAGGGAAGTAAGGCAATAAATAGGCCATAGTGGCGAAATAATTACAATATAGCAATTAAACACTGGAGTAATAGATGTGCCGAAGATCAATGTGCAAGTAGAGATACTGGGGTGCAAAGGAGCAAATAAATAACAGTATGGGGATGAGGTAGTCGGGTGTGCTATTTACAGATTGGCTGTGTACAGGTACAGTGATCGGTAAGCTGCTCTGACAGCTGGTACTTAAAGTTAAAGAGGGAGATATAAGACTCCAGCTTCAGAGATTTTTGCAATTCGTTCCAGTCATTGGCAGCAGAGAACTGGAAGGAAAGGGGGCCAAAGGAAGTTTTGGCTTTGGTGATGACCAGTGCAATATACCTGCTGGATTGCGTGCTACGGGTGGGTGTTGCTATGGTGACCAGTGAGCTGAGATAAGGCGGGGCTTTACCTAGCAAAGACTTATAGATGACCTGGAGCCAATGGGTTTGGCGACGGATATGTAGCGAGGGCCAGCCAACGAGAGCATATGGGTCGCAGTAGTGGGTAGTATATTGGGCTTTGGTGATAAAATGGATGGCACTGTGATAGACTACATCCAGTTTGCTGAGTAGAGTGTTGGGGGCTATTTTGTAAATGAAGTCAAGGATCGGTAGGATAGTCAGTTTTACGAGGGTATATTTGGCGGCATGAGTGAAGGATGCTTTGTTGCAAAACAGGAGGCCGATTCTAGATTTAATTTTGGATTGGAGATGCTTAATGTGAGTCTGGAAAGAGAGTTTACAGTCTAACCAGACACCTAGGTATTTGTAGTTGTCCACATACAGTGGGGGGAAAAAGTATTTGATCCCTTGCTGATTTTGTACATTTGCCCACTTACAAAGAAATGATCAGTCTATAATTTTAATGGTAGGTTTATTTGAACAGTGAGAGACTGAATAACAACAAAAATATTTTAAAAAGCATGTCAAAAATGTTATAAAATGATTTGCATTTTAATGAAGGGAAAAGGGGATTTGACCCCTTTGCAAAACATGACTTAGTACTTGGTGGCAAAACCCTTGTTGGCAATCACAGAGGTCAGACATTTCTTGTAGTTGGCCACCAGGTTTGCACACATCTCAGGAGGGATTTTGTCCCACTCCTCTTTGCAGATCTTCTCCAAGTCATTATGGTTTCGAGGCTGACGTTTGGCAACTCGAACCTTCAGCTCCCTCCACAGATTTTCTATGGGATTAAGGTCTGGACACTGGCTAGGCCACTCCAGGACCTTAATGTGCTTCTTCTTGAGCCACTCCTTTGTTGCTTTGGCCATGTGTTTTGGGTCATTGTCATGCTGGAATGCCCATCCACGACCCATTTTTAATGCCCTGGCTGAGGGAAGGAGGTTCTCACCCAAGATTTGACGGTACATGGCCCCGTCCATCGTCCCTTTGATGCGGTGAAGTTGTCCTGTCCCCTTAGCAGAAAAACATCCCCAAAGCATAATGTTTCCACCTCCATGTTTGACGGTGGAGATGGTGTTCTTGGGGTCATAGGCAGCATTCCTCCTCCTCCAAACACGGCGAGTTGAGTTGATGCCAAATAGCTCCATTTTGGTCTCATCTGACCACAACACTTTCACCAGTTGTCCTCTGAGTCATTCAGATGTTCATTGGCAAACTTCAGACGGGCATGATGTCAGTCTTACTGCTTTTAAATGTTCAAATAAATCTACCATTAAACTTATAGACTGATCATTTCTTTGTCAGTGGGCAAATGTACAAAATCAGCAGGCGATCAAATATTTTTTTCCCCCACTGTATTCTAGGCCACAACCTTCCAGAGTAGTGATGCTAGTAGGACGGGAGGGTGCGGGCAGCAATCGGTTGAAGAGCATGCACTTAGTTTTACTAGCATTTAAAAGCAGTTGGAGGCCACGGAAGGAGTGTTTTATGGTGTTGAAGCTCGTTTGGAGGTTTGTTAACAGTGTCCAAGGAAGGCCAGATGTATACAGAATGGTGTTGTCTGCGTAGAGGTGGATCAGAGAATCACCAGCAGTAAGACTGACATCATTGATATATACAGAGAAAAGGGTCGGCCTGAGAATTGAACCCTGTGGCACCCCCATAGAGACTGCCATAGGTCCGGACAACAGGCCCTCCAATTTGACACACTGAACTCTATCTGAGAAGTAGTTGGTGAACCAGGCGAGGCAGTCATTTGAGAATCCAAGGCTATTGAGTCTGCCGAAAAGAATGCGGTGGTTGACAGAGTTGAAAACCTTGGCTAGGTCGATGAAGACGGCTGCACATTACTGTCTTTCATCAATGGTGGTTATGATATCATTTAGGACCTTGAGCGTGTTTGAAGTGCACCCATGACCAGGTCTGAAACCAGATTGTAAAGTGGAGAAGGTACGGTGGAATTCGAAATGTTCGGTGATCTGTTTATTAACCTGTTGGGGCTAGGGGGCAGTATTTTCACGGCCGGATAAAAAACGTACCCGATTTAAACTGGTTACTACTCTTGCCCAGAAACGAGAATATGCATATAATAGTAGATTTGATAGAAAACACTCTAAAGTTTCTAAAACTGTTTGAATGGTGTCTGTGTGTATAACAGAACTCATATGGCAGGCCAAAACCTGAGAAGATTCCTTGCAGGAAGTGCCCTGTCTGACAATCTGTTGTCCTTCTGTTGCATCTCTATCGACATTACAGCATCTGTGCTGTTACGTGACACTTTCTAAGGCTTTCATTGGCTCTCTAAAGCGTTCAGAAAGCGGAATGACGTGTCTCCTGTCTCTGGGAAAAGTACAGCAGCAGAGTTTGTAAGTGGCCTGCCTGGGGACAGTGAGACTGAGATGCGCGTTCACGAGACTTCTCAATTTTTTTCTTTCAGTCTTTGAATGAATACAACATTGTCCGGTTGGAATATTATCGCTATTTTACGAGAAAAATAGCATAAAAATTGATTTTAAACAGCGTTTGACATGCTTCTACGTACGGTAATGGAATATTTTGAAATTTGTCACAAAATGCGCTCGCGCGTTACCCTTCGGATAGTGACCTGAACGCACGAACAAAACGGAGGTATTTGGATATAACTATGGATTATTCCAACAAAAAAAACATTTGTTGTTGAAGTAGAAGGCCTGGGAGTGCATTCTGACGAAGAACAGCAAAGGTAAACCAATTTTTCTAATAGTAATTCTGAGTTTAGGTTGCCCCAAACTTGGTGGGTGTCAAATTAGCTAGCCTGTGATGGCCGAGCTATGTACTCAGAATATTGCAAAATGTGCTTTCGCCGAAAAGCTATTTTAAAATCTGACAACGCGATTGCATAAAGGAGTTCTGTATCTATAATTCTTAAAATAATTTATATATTTTGTCAACGTTTATGATGAGTAATTTAGTAAATTCACCGGAAGTTTTCGGTGGGTATGCTAGTTCTGAACATCACATGCTAATGTAAAAAGCTGTTTTTTGATATAAATATGAACTTGATTGAACAAAACATGCATGTATTGTATAACATAATGTCCTAGGAGTGTCATCTGATGAAGATCATCAAAGGTTAGTGCTGCATTTAGCTGTGGTTTTGGTTTTTGTGACATATATGCTTGCTTTGAAAATGGCTGTGTGATTATTTTTGGCAGGGTACTCTCCTGACATAATCTAATGTTTTGCTTTCGCTGTAAAGCCTTTTTGAAATCGGACGATGTGGTTGGATTAGCGAGAGTCTTATCTTTCAAATGGTGTAAAATAGTCATATGTTTGAGAAATTGAAGTTATGGTATTTGTATTTCGCGCCACGTGATTCCACTGGCTGTTGACTAGGGTGGGACGTCCCACTGGCCCAGAGAGGTTAAATTGACTTTTGAAGATTTTAGATAGGCAGGGCAGGATGGATATAGGTCTATAACAGTTTGGGTCTAGAGTGTCTCCCCCTTTGAAGAGGGGGATGACCGCGGCAGCTTTCCAATCTTTGGGCATCTCAGACGATACGAAAGAGAGGCTGAATAGGCTAGTAATAGGGGTTGCAACAATTTCAGTGGATAATTTTAGAAAGAGAGGGTCCAGATTGTCTAGCCCAGCTGATTTGTACGAATCCAGATTTTGCAGTTCTTTCAGAACTTCAGCTGTCTGGATTTGGGTGAAGGAGAAGCGGGGGGGGGGGTGCTGAGGCAGGGGTAACCATGTTGGCAAGGGCAGGGGTAGCCAGGTAGAAAGCATAGCCAGCCGTGTAAAAATGCTTATTGAAATGATCGATTATCATAGATTTATCGGTGGTAACAGTGTTTCCTATCCTCAGTGCAGTGGGCAGCCAGGAGGAGGTGCTCTTATTCTCCATGGACTTTACAGTGTCCCAAAATTAGTGCTACAGGAAGCAAATTTCTGTTTGAAAATCTAGCTTTAGCTTTCCTAACTGACTGAGTATATTGGTTCAAGACTTCCCTGAAAAGTTGCATATCGCGGGGGCTATTCGATGCTAATGCAGAATGCCACAGGATGTTTTTGTGCTAGTCAAGGGCAGTCAAGTCCGGGGTGAACCAAGGGCTATATCTTTTCTTAGTTCTACATTTGAATGGGGCATGCTTATTTAAGATGGTGAGGAAAGCATTTTTGAAGAGCAACCAGGCATCCTCTACTGATGGGATGAGGTCAACATCCTTCCAGGATACCCGGGCCAGGTCGATTAGAAAGGCCTGCTCGCTGAAGAGTTTTAGGGAGCGTTTGACAGTGATGAGGGGTGGTTGTTTGACCGCGGACCCAGTACGCACGCAGGCAATGAGGCAGTGATCGCTGAGATCCTGGTTGAAGACAGCAGAGGTGTATTTAGAGGGTAGGTCTGTTAGGATGATATCTTAGCGGGTGCCCATGGATTTACGTTTGTACCTGGTAGGTTCCTTGATGATTTGTGTGAGATTGAGGGCATCTAGCTTAGATTGTAGGACGACCGGGGTGTTAAGCATGTCCCAGTTTAGATCGCCTAACAGTACGAACTCTGAAGATAGATGGGGGGCGATCAATTCACATATGGTGTCCAGGGTACAACTGGGGGCCGAGGGGGGGTCTATAACAAGCGGCAATGGTGAGAGACTTGTTTCTGGAAAGGTGGAATTTTAAAAGTAGAAGCTCGAATTGTTTGGGCACAGACCTGGATAGCATGACTGAACTCTGCAGGCTCTCTCTCCAGTAGATTGCAACTCCGCCCCCTTTGGCAGTTCTATCTTGTCAGAAATTGTTATAGTTAGGGATGGACATTTCAGGATTTTTGGTGGCCTTCCTAAGCCAGGATTCAGACACGGCTTGGACATCCGGGTTGGCGGAGTGTGCTAAAGCAGTGAATAAAACAAACTTAGGAAGGAGGCTTCTAATGTTAACATGCATGAAGCCAATGCTTTTACAGTTACAGAAGTCAACAAATGAGAGCGCCTGGGGAATGGGAGTGATGCTGGGGGCTGTAGGGCCTGGGTTAACCTTTACATTTACATCACTTAGCCGACGCTCTTATCCAGAGCGACTTACAAATTGGTGCATTCACCTTATGATATCCAGTGGAACAACCACTTTACAATAGTATATATCTTTTTTGGGGGGGGGGGGGTTAGAAGGATTACTATATCCTATCCCAGGTATTCCTTAAAGAGGTGGGGTTTCAGGTGTCTCCGGAAGGTGGTGATTGACTCCGCTGTCCTGGCGTCGTGAGGGAGCTTGTTCCACCATTGGGGTGCCAGAGCATCTAGCTTAGATTGTAGGACGGCCGGGGTGTTAAGCATGTCCCAGTTTAGATCTCCTAACAGTACGAACTCTGAAGATAGATGGGGGGCGATCAATTCACATATGGTTTCCAGGGTACAACTGGGGGCCGAGGAGGGTCTATAACAAGCGGCAATGGTGAGAGACTTGTTTCTGGAAAGGTGGATTTTTAAAAGTAGATGCTCGGGGAAGAAAGGAGGAGTAGGATAAGAGTATAGCTAAAGGCTAAAGAACTGGTCATCTAGTGCGTTCAGAACAGAGAGTAAAAGGACAGGTTTCTGGGCGCGGAAGAATAGATTCAAGGCATAATGTACAGACAAGGTTATGGTAGGATGTGAGTACAGTGGAGGTAAGCCTAGGCATTGAGTGACGATGAGAGATGTTTTGTCTCTAGAGGCACCATTTAAGCCAGGTGTGGTCACCGTATGTGTGGGGAGTGGAACATAAGGGCTAGCTAAGGCATATTGAGCAGGGCTGGAGGATCTACAGTGAAATAAGACAAAAATGACTAACCAAAACAGCAATAGACAAGGCAAATTGACATTAGGGAGAGGCATGTGTAGCCGAGTGATCATAGGGTCCAGTAAGTAGCTAGGCGAGGTGGAGGCACGGTGATTCAGACAGCTAGCAGGCCGGGGCTAGCAGCAGGCTAGCAGATGGGCCTCAGGGGGACGTCGCAATGGGAGAGCTTGTTGAAACCCCCTCGGACGGTTACGTCGGTAGACCAGTCGTGATGGATCGTGGGGCTCCGTGTCAGCAGCAAAGGGTCCAGGCCAATTGGCAAAAGAGGTAATTGAAGCCCAGGGATTGCTTGATGGATCTCTTCAGATAGCCAGGAGATGGGCCTAGTTCGAGGCTAGCTCCAGGCTAACTGGTGCTTGCTTTGGGACAGAGACGTTAGACAGGAGTAGCCACTCGGATAGCAGCTAGCTAGCTGCGATGATCCGAGTAAAGGTTCAGAGCTTGCGGTAGGAATCGGGAGATGTGGTAGAGAAAAGCAGTCTGATATGCTCTGGGTAGATATCACACTGTGCAGGCTGGCAGTAGTTGCCCGGGCTGAGGCTGGCAGTCCGAGTTAACGGTGATGACTGCTAGCAGTGGCTAACTGAAGACTAGCTAGTAGCTAGTTAGCTGGCTAGCCTTTGAAGGGGGTTCTGGTTCAAAAGTGTAAAAATAGCAGATCCATAACACATTTGGTGAGGCAGGAGAGTATTTTCAGTCCATAGATGGAAAATGACATTTAAAAAAAAATATATATATACGAAATACATACGAAGAGAAACGATATATACAAGGGACGGGACAAGACAGTCAAAACAGACATCCCACTGCTACGCCATCTTGAATTTTTTTTTTTTTTAAGATAGCGTCATACGGTCCACCACCTAACACTGGGTATTACTATTGTCCTTTTTTAGCATTTGAATAATCCTCAGCATGCTTTGCAATTGTTAATATTTACAAATACATTTATATTTAGTTCATTTAGCAGACGCTCTTATCACACCATAGTGCTTCTTCTGATAGCAATACAGGGTGAAAGGGGGCCACAAAATGGTGGACAGATGTCATTTTTTTTATAGAAAAGCATTTTGAATTTTGAAAATACAAATTATAGCTCTGGAAGGTATCTTGTTACAAAATACATTGGAGTGTAGTTCAGTCCATTGTAATAAAAAATGGCTAAATACTCAGGAGTAATTTAAATACATATTTCAAATACATGTAACAGAAACAGTGCCCACCTCTGCTCCTGACCAGACATGGTCTGGTTATCAATAATCTATAGGAGTTATAAGGGAAGGATGAGAATAGCTATCTAGTGAACAAGTCATTTCCTATTGTATGTATAATTTAGCTGTGAAATAGGAAGGGATGGAGAGGAATTCACAGCTACCAATAAATCAGATGACAAAGGGGGGGCTTTATGGCTTTATGGCTAGGAGAGATATAGAGAAGAGGAGCACCTGGTAATCATCTTCATAAAGTTCCCTTTGAAAATGCTGATTCAGGAGTTGTGTATTCTAATGTGGCAGTACTGGTGAAGCTCAGGATGCTGACAGGAGTTTGGGTGAAATACTAGCCTACATCTGTTCTTTCAGCCATGCAGGATTGAGGGCACTAAATGTAATTGATTATGAGGTTTAATGGATCCATTTTGCCACAGTTTGATTATCCAACAGGGCTCTCTTCAGAAATAAATAACACAAGCAGATTAGGGTTTAACCATTAATCTCCTCAGATGGACCACTCCTCTATCACTCCCACACACACTGAAGTCCCCGTCACAAATGGCATGTGTGGTTTTAACGTCATTATCCTAGCCTATATAGACAAATAAATATCCCCCCATTATACTGTCATTTCAAAAAAGGTTAGGAATGCCTCTCCATGACATCCTTATTGGTTGTTACTGTTGTGTCCATGCTGCAGCAATGGCCACAATGGTTCTATTGAAGAGATTGCTACCAATGAATCCATTTCAACATATCATATCTAAGTGAAAAATCCTTCCAAAGCAGCCTCCCCCAAGCAGTAATCAGCCACTTAACAACTGACGTCAGACAATCTGAGACATCTCCTACTGTACATATAATACATATTACACCTAATATACCACCCCGTGTGCAGTTCTTTCAATTGATGCATAGAAGGGCTTTGACCATCGTGAATGGTCCTATCTCTGGTATACTACGGGAGGCATAGCTGTGGGAAGTAGGGGTGCTGCGACAGCACCCCTACTTCCCACAGCTAATATGGAATGGATGGGATTTGGCAAATTGTTTATGACTATGTTAAAAACACTGTCTAGTAACCCCTCTGCGATGGTCTTGATGGGTCACCAATGCTCCTCACAGTTTGCCATCAAACGGGGAACTCGCCAAGGCTGTCCAGCATCCAGCCTTCTATTTGCCCTATCACTGGAGACTTTAGCAAAAAATAATATGTCAATCCCAAGGTATTGGGCAAATATCAGTAAAGGACACGGGCCACCAAATCTCATTATATGTAGATGGCATATTATTGTACCTTGACAATGTACCACAATCCCTCCCTAATGTATTAAGTATATTCAGACAATTCAGCAGTATATCAAGTGTTAAGATCAACTTCACTAAATCATGTCTGCTCCCACTTAACAAAGCAATGTTAAATCTCAATATAGAATTGAAGATGCCAATTGTGACCCATTTTAAATATCTGGGCATTGACATTTTTCCCTCTCTAAATAAAATTGTTTTGGAGAAATACAAAATGTCACAACTGCAATTATAGCAGATCTTGCCAGATGGTTTAAACGAACATTAACTTCATCAGGTCTAATTTCGATAGTCAAAATGAATGTCTTGCCTTATCTTGCCAATTTCTTTGTTAGCATGCTTCCTTTGTCGTCGCCATTAGGGTACTGGGAAAAGATCCAAAGTTTAGTCTTGAATTTTATATGGAAAGGGAAACGTCACAGAATTAAAATGACTACAATCCAGCAACCCAGGTTGACCCTGGTCTAGGTTTACCCAACTTCAAGTTCTATGCTTTGTCTCTAGTGCTCTGCCCACATAACAAATGGTTTGATCAAGATAAATGTCTTCCTTGGTTGGAAACAGAGGAAAATATAGTGTCACCATTTACATTGAAAGATGTACTATTCTCTGCCTTAACTCCTATATTTTGCCGTACTCAGTTTGGACCAATCATCGCCCACTCAATAGACCTGGCAACAAATTGAAAAACTGGGTTATTGGGAAGTGCAATGGCATACCCAAACACCAATATTTAGGAATAACTCCCTACCTTTGGGAGGGAAACCTACTTTTTTTAAACAATGGTCTGAACAAGAAATGAAACTTTCGGACATAATGAATGATGAAGGTTTATTAACCTTTCATGACCTAAAAAATCTATATAATTTATCTCGTTCGTCATTGAGATTTTTTTTTTTGCAGTTAAGAGCCGCTATGCGCACTTATAGAGTCAACCACTCCCATTCCATTTACTCACTGAGATTTTAGCCAGTCAAAATAGAAGTGGAGGTTTTATATCCAATCGATATAAAAAAAAAATACTAGAAGCTCTCCGTAAACCAATAGGAATAGTTATGGTATGGAATAGAGATATTAAAGACTACAAACAAAATACAGATTGGAAAAGAGTCTAAAACAATATCCCAATGTCCTCCCGGAATTTGAATCATCAACTAATAGACTACAAATTAATTCACAGATGTTATTTGACACCGGAAACACTGCCAATTTAAACTTGCTCCTATTCCAAATTGTCTGTTGTTCTCAAAAAATATTGGAACCTACATGCACATGATGTGGGACTGCCCCAGTGTGAAGACCTTTTGGTCACAGGTTGCCAGGTCTGTGTCGAGTATAGTTGGTGCTGCCATTCCCTATCTCCCCAATATATTATTGTTGAAGTATGACTCTTCACTGACTCTCATAGTACCACAGAAATGAGTATGGTTGTCTGGACTGACTGCGGCAAAAATAATGTTAGTGACCAGATGGAAGCCTCCACATAAACTCAGCATAACTCAAGGGGTACAAAACTTCCTTGACATTCTTTCACTAGAGCTCTCCATAGCTCTTTTGAACAGCGCCAAGGAAACAATATTAGATACATTCAGTAGAGGAATCGAAAAGGTCAAAAGCTTATTATGAGTTCATGTATTGTAATCATGTTTGAACGTATCAATTGTATTTTTAATATCTGTATCGAATATCGATGTATGCAGGCTGATTCTATTCATGTGTGCCTTGGTCCCACAAACAATTATACAAACATAAGATGAGTTGCCCATGACTTTTTGTTTCATGCATAGATATGTCGGCAGGGTAGCCTAGTGGTTAGAGCATTGGCCTAGTAACCGAAAGGTTGCAAGTTCAAACCCCTGAGCTGACAAGGTACAAATCTGTCATTCTGCCCATGTACAGGCAGATAGACATATCATTCCTATTCCCACCGTCATTGAAAAGAAGAATTTGTTCTTAACTGACTTGCCTGGTAAAATAAATGTCCACAACATGAGCCAGTGGGGGGTGGGAATAGGAATGGGTCACACCTACTGAGAAGGAGAGAGGAGACAGACAGGACAAATAATGGGCATTTTTTTAATCTACTGTTTTTTGTTTCTTTATATATGTACTATTTGAATATTATTGCCTGTCTGTGATCTGAACCCCTCACAAAAAAATACAAAATAAATAAAAGTTGGTCACAAAAAAAAGAAGGGATGGAGAGGACGTCACAGCCATCAACAAATCAGATGACAAAGGGGGGGTCTTTATGGCGAGAAGAGGAGCACCTGGTAATCATCTTTATTCCCTTTGAAAGTGCTGATTCAGGAGTTGTGGTGTGGCAGTACTGGTGAAGCTCAGGATGCTGACAGGAGTTTGGGTGAAATACTAGCCTACATCTGTTCTTTCAGCCATGCAGGATTGAGGGCACTAAATGTAATTGATTATAAGGTTTAATGGATCCATTTTGCCACAGTTTGATTATCCAACAGGGCTCTCTTCAGAAATAAATAACACAAGCAGATTAGGGTTTAACCATTAATCTCCTCAGATGGACCACTCCTCTGTCACTCCCACACACACTGAAGTCACCGTCACAAATGGCATGTGGTTTTAACGTCATTATCCTAGCCTATATAGACAAATAAATATCCCCCCATTATACTGTCATTTCAAAAAGGTTAGAAACGCCTCTCCATGACATCCTTATTGGTTGTTACTGTTGTGTCCATGCTGCAGCAATGGCTCTATTGAAGAGATTGGTACCAATGAATGCAATTCAACATATCAAGCAAAAAATCCTTCCAGTTAATGCCAAACCTGAGACTTCTCCCTCCTCGTGGTCCAGATTCAGACAAAAATGACATTAGTATTCTGAAGCAGCCTCCCCCTAGCAGTAGCTGGTGCCAGCCACTTAATCTGTCATTTATTGCTCCATGACAACTGAAGTAACTGAACCTCTACCCAATGGAACATCTCTGCCAGCCTGGTGGCCTTTTTCCTCATTGTGGCCGAGGCAGTGTTGAGAGGACCTTGGTGGAAATAAGGGCACAAATACAATTTTGTGGGGCAATGAGTTGGTTAGTAGGAACCCTGGCCACTAAGCCTTCTGAGCTGTTTATTGTATGCACTCCCATGAAGGCTGGCTGAGCTTAGGGGGAGATAGGAGAAGGGTAAGGAAAGAGGGGAGAGGAAAGAAAGAGGAGAGAAGAGAAGAAAGCGGAGGGAAGAAGAGAGGGTGGTTTTTCCTCACTAAAAACTATATCAGTCCCCCATTGAGGACAGATGTACAAATGCTATATGAGCATTCATGTCAAAATAACCAACTCAATGCAATACAAGTAAATTCAAGCGAATGAAATTGGCCAAAACAACTAAAAGAGTCCTAAAAAACACATTGCAGGTTTGTATTCAGATGCTGATTCATTGCAGTCTTGTTTGAGAGGCAACAGTGACATGGGGGTCCAAACATCAAATATCAGTGCAAGTGCTTTTGAAGTGTGTAAAAAAATATGGAAAAAACATGTAGCCTTCAATGTCAGGCTCGCACAAACACAATCCAATGTCAAAAAGCACAGTTTTCTCAGATTTCAGCCTGTTTGAACTCCCTCTGCTTGTCTGACATAACATTTGTGAGCCCCAGTGTAAAACATGAACTCAGCATCTCTCCAGAGCCAGCTATAGGCCCCTGTTTGTAGAGCTGCTCTCTGGGTCCTGTCTGCTGATTCGCAAGGCATGACCTTCAGAGGGACTGGGCCACAGCGCAATGTCTGTGTCACCAGCAAATGATTAATGAGAGGCAGAGATAGGAAGGTGAGAGGGAGAGAGCGAGATAGAGGGAGGAAGGTGAAAAAGAGAGAGAGAGAGGGAGGAAGGTGAAAAAGAGAGAGAGAGAGGAAGGTGAGGGGGAGAGGGAGGAAGGTGAGAAAGAGAGAGAGGAAGGTGAGGGGGAGAGCGAGATAGAGGGAGGAAGGTGAGAAAGAGAGAGAGGAAGGTGAGGGGGAGAGCGAGATAGAGGGAGGAAGGTGAGAAAGAGAGAGAGGAAGGTGAGAGAGAGAGAGAGAGAGAGGAAGGTGAGGGGGAGAGAGAGGAAGGTGAGAGAGAGAGAGATAGAGAGAGGAAGGTGAGAAAAGAGAGAGAGGAAGGTGAGAGAGAGAGAGAGGAAGGTGAGAAAGAGAGAGAGGAAGGTGAGAAAGAGAGAGAGGAAGGTGAGAGAGAGAGAGGAAGGTGAGAGAGAGGAAGGGTGAGAGAGAGAGAGAGGAAGGTGAGATAGAGAGAGAGGAAGGTGAGAGAGAGAGAGAGGAAGGTGAGAGAGAGGGAGGAAGGTGAGAGAGAGGGAGGAAGGTGAAAAAGAGAGAGGGAGGAAGGTGAGAGAGAGAGAGAGAGGAAGGTGAGGGGGAGAGCGAGATAGAGGGAGGAAGGTGAGAAAGAGAGAGAGGAAGGTGAGAGAGAGAGAGAGAGAGAGAGGAAGGTGAGGGGGAG